>NW_028278111.1:300000-463093 GCF_059751315.1 Micrasema longulum
ATCTTTAGCAAATAGGACTATATCATCTGCGAATCTGAGATTGCTAATCAGTTCGCCGTTGATGTTAATACCCTTGTCGTTCCAGTCAAGAGTTTTGAAGACATCTTCCAGAGCTAGTGTAACTAATTTTGGGGATATTGTATCACCCTGTCTTACTCCTCTTCTTAAGATTACAGCCTTAAGAGGTTGAAAAAAAGAAGGAAGAACTTAAAAGAGCATTAAACTATAAGCCAATATGGAGCCTTTTATCAGCGCTTTGATTTTTGAAGGTTTTATATTTTTGAATTTACTCCGAGTGCGTCGTCTCAAGTTCTCTCCCGCTTCTTCTCGGTCGGTTCTGCCGGTTGTTCCGTTGACGGTAAGTAAACCGGAAAATTTCTCTTTTGTGGCCCCGGAAGTGCTTGACTCACACTTGGAAGGTTCTGGGTTCGATCCCCGCTGAGAACACAAAAAATAAATGTGATTTTTCTCAAGCCTGAGTGTTCTGGGATGTAATTTATTTATTTATACTTTTACATTGTTTGTATTCTTTTTTTATGCAGAATAATGTTCCTTCACTGGGGTGTCCTGTGCCGAGGGAAACATTTTACAAAATGTGAAACATGCCTAAGATTAGCTATTTAACAAAGTTAACATAAAATAATAAACGTAATTAATCCAATTAACCTAATTATCATTAACATAATAAACAATAAAAAACTAAAACAATCATAAAAAACATAACCAATTTATATAGACCAATAGAACAAATTTCATACACATTTTACCTATTTGGCTTGATCCACTCATCGATCCGTGCGCAACCCACCTCCACTATCCGTTTCTTAAAAGCAATTTTATATTGTGAGAAAGTTCTAGTAAGTACTAATTGTCCTTATGGATAATGGAAGTAGATTGTACACTTCAACCGAGTAGTAGGCCAATCCTCTTTGACCGAAGGTTGTACTTTTTATTTTTTTTGCAGCATCAGGGTGGAGTATCTAGTAACTCTTGTATTTGTAATGGTAGTTGGAGAATAATGTTTACGTGCGTATAGTAACATAGCTTTGACATAAAGTTGTTTTATAGATTTTACATTAAGATTTTCAAATCCGAGGGAGCTAGTTCTGATTGGGACTCGTAAGATATTTTTTTAAATTTTTTTTTGTTAAATTGAAAACATATTATACATAATTATATACAATATTCCCAAGGAGTTTTAAAAAAAAAACTCATTTAGGGACATACAGATAACAAATTTATTTAAAGACGTTTTTATATTTTAAACTATAATATTATTTACAAAAGCAGAAAAATTAAAATTATGATATACTACAAATTAAAAAGGGTATGAAAAATACTTGAAAATAACAAAATAAACAGAATACTAGGCATGGAAATAAATTCAAAATAATGTTTACATTATGCAATCTGGGAAAAAAAATTGAAAAAGTTTAAAAATTACATGTATGTATATATACATACTGAACTAGTAGAAAATAAAATCATTTTTTTTAATTAACAAAATATGCGCACACCCAATACAGGTTATTTTTTTTTATCAAAAACGTATTGAAATTATGTATACAAGCTAAAAAAAGTATAAAAAAAAACACAAATAACATTTAAATAGTATAAAAAATTACATATACAAGCAAAAACGGTAAAATATAAAAAGATATATGTTCAAGATGCGCATTCTCTGGATAAACTAACATTATTTATTCAAAGTACTTCTGGAAAAAATAATTTTTCAATTCGCACGTCCTGTTTCTATATTTTGAAATTGGTACTTTAAATTTTTGTGGCAATTTATTAACTCCTTGAAACCTATGTATTGTAAAGATCTAGTACCAAACTTCGTAGACTTCACAGATCCAATATAAATATTGTTTTTTGATCGAGTACTGTACCGATGGATGTCTCTAATGAAAGCTGGCTTTATGTTACTGTGCATTGAGTCGAGAGTAGTATTGATGATAGTGTCAGTTATCTCGAAATAGGAAAGCATGCTAAAAGGCATGATTTTTGTTTCAAAATAAATGTCCCTTCCATGAGTATCATACGGTAGGTGAAACACATTTCTAATCGCTCTATTCTGAATAATCCGCACCTCAGAAATTTTGCTCTTAGTTGCAAAACCCCAAACACAGCATAGGTATGATAAATGCGAATGGACCATAGAAAAATAGATTGCTCGAAGCAGCGAAACTGGAAGCATTCTCTGAAATCTGTACAGTATTCCAGCTACAGGGACAATCTTTCCTTTCATTTTTATTAAAACTTTTAGTGCAGTTATTATCTGCTTGATCAGTGTGTCATTCACCACTTTAATTGCGCCTCTTGGCCTTTTGTGGTGCAAGAAAATAAGTACCAATATACTGATACTGATTCAATGTCCTGGAAAAATTTGGATTTTGTCAAAGGGAGGAGACCATGGCAGAAGACTGCTGAGAGACATTACATGGATTTATCTACAAATAGTACAATTAAGAGTGTTGTCCAGATGTTTCTTAAAATTTATTTTCACGTAATAACTTTTATTTGTAGTATTCTTTAATAATACGCTGCTTTCACTTTCTATTTTGTTGTATCCCAACTCAGCACAGGGCTCTTGGCCTCATAGAGTTAGAGATACATTTTTTTGTAATATGTATTGTTATATGACTAAATAAATTGATCTCTCGGACGGCTAAAATTCCTAATTGTCTTCGTTTTCAAAAAAATAGTTTTTAACTCTTGTGTGGCTGTGATGTCACACTAGTCGACATAGGACACAAGACTTGATATATCTCTCTTATTTTTTAAAATTATGAATTTGTATTTTTTGTGATCTTCAAATGGACATTTTCACACCCGATTTGTAAAGTAAAATTTGTATAACTATGCTAAATGTTAATACAAAATTATTTATCCTTGCAATGCGAAGAATGAATGTCCGCTAATTTAACAAAACATCTATACAGATGAAGTATACAAGAGAGCACGAATATAAAAGTCATAACAAGGAAGACAGAGATGCTGTTCTGCGGCGGGAGTCGTCTAAAACAGATTTAGTCTTCAGTCGGTTGATGGCAATGATGGGGGACGCACGCGCGTAGCATGAGCGGCGTATTTGTGATTTTTAATTAAATTTGATATTACAGAGCCAAATTATATGTTTATTCGCATTCATTGTGGAAAAGGAATTATAAAACAGTATGTCGCTATGTTTTTAATTTTTTTTCAAATGTCTGAACTTTAGAATATTCCGTCTTTTACTAGCGGTAACACGATGTGACATCACCGCGCGCAAAGGGATTATTTACCACAGTCTTTTAAGAGTTAATAATACTAAAAAATACTAAAAAAAAATACAATGAGGAATGATGTTCCTCTGAAGTTTGCGGTCTGGCCCCGGACCCCGTGTACATCCTCAATCCTCAGCATAAACATGAGTTAAAAACATTAAAATCAAAACAAACAAAGCACATTATCGTGTAGGTACGCTACTTTAGTGCGGAAGAAATGTTTTTATGAAAGGGAAAATGGAGTAAAGCTCGGATGAAGGAAGGGAGATTGAATGGTTGGAAGTAAAGGAGTTTCAGAAAAGATAACATTATAATGGATGAAAGGTGCGCCGAATGTAGGAGTCTTTAGTCGACAGAATATAGTTATATTCTGTAAAAGATTCGGCCATAAATTTCAATTAAGGAGAGGTACAATGTTGACAGTCGATTTTATATTAGAAAAATAATAATGTCAACAATATTTTGAGTTTGTCCGAATTTTCGTAGACAAGGACTGGATTCAACTCCCTGGGGAGCTGTTTATATTAACAAATTACAACAGAGATGAAGAACATTTAAGAAAAGGTAATATAGAAGTCTAGGCATCTACAGGGCTTATGACCTGTCAATGGCTGGTTTAAGTGGCCACTTTACACACTGTGTAACATTCACCATTCTGCCTATATTTGAACATCTATATTCCTTCAATTCTTTCATATGTTGATGTTTGTGAAGTTAAAGAGCTGAAACCTTTAGTATATAAATTATCTGGTCCATGAAGAAGTATAGAAATTGAAAAAATAACATTTTCAGGCGTTGCCTAGTCTAGTGTGTAGGTGAAATAATTCAATTAGATGAAATAAAGGTTTCAGCTCTTTAACTTCACAAACATCAACAGATGAAAGAATTGAAGGAATATAGATGTTCAAATATGGGCAGAATGGTGAATGTTACACAGTGTGTAAAGTGGCCACTTAAACCAGCCATTGACAGGTCATAAGCCCTGTAGATGCCTAGACTTCTATATTACCTTTTCTTAAATGTTCTTCATCTCTGTTGTAATATGTTAAAATAAAAATGTACAAAAATGATCTACAATATTTTGAGTATGTCCAAATAATTGTAGGCTGACTGGATTTTCTTATTCTTAACGGTGGGGTCAATGCTATTTAAGCTCCTGAAGTCACTGCGATCTGTGAAAATCTATGGTGACGGGTCCCGTGAATAGTTCTCGCCCTCCAATCCCAGGTCTATAAAGAGCCTGGCTGCTGTGGTGAAGGCAAGAGCTACATTTTGCTCAATCTCCCCCTCCAAGCCCAGACTCTTAAAGTATCTTAAAAATAAGCGAGCTCTTTAACGTCGTAATCCTAGGATGATTCTTTTATGATGTAAAGCATCACATTAGCATAGAATATGGATAGGTGTTTCCTCATTTGCACTGCATAACCTACATCTAAGTTTTAGAAAGGTTCATTCTAGCGCGGTGTTTGTTCAATCTGCAGTACCCTGCAAGGGCTGTAGTGATAACCTTCACTTGATTTCGTCTGAGATTTATTAGGTCAAAGGCAAACCTTTGCGAGTACCCTTTTATCAGTTCCTTCGCATGGTGCTAACCAGGTATTTTTCGCCAGAGCATAACGCTCTGCTTCCTGGCCCATGACCTAAGCTCGTGACGTAGGGTTCAAGGCCTGTTGGGGCTGTCTCAGCTCCCAACCTTGCCAGTTCATCAGCTGCCTCGTAATCATCGATGTTTGAGTGTCCAGGTACCCAAGTTAATGCCACACTGTTACGCTCACCGACAAGCGCCCATACGCACTTCAAAGATACAACAATGTTTGAGTATGTCCAAATGCTCGCAGACTGACTAGATTTCCTCCCCTGGGAGTTGTTCATATTTAAATTTGTTGCAACAGAGTAAGGGAATATGGAAGTCTAGGCATTTACAAGGCTTCTGACCTGTCATTGGCTGGTTTCAGTGGCCACTTTACATCAGGCGTTGCCTGGTAGGTGATTTGGTTCAGCCGGATAAATCTCATCCGCATATTAAAGTTTTAGATACTTTGCTTCACAAAAGTCAACAGATGGAAGAGTTGAAGAAACGTGGATGTTTAAATATGGGCAGATTGGTGAATGTTACACTGTGTGTGTAAAGTGGCCACTTAAACCAGCCAATGACTTGTCATAAGCCCTGTAAATGCCTAGACTTCCATGTTCCCTTCTCAAAAATGTTTCCCTCTCTGTTGAAATAAATTTAAAACCGAAGAAAGACATTTAGTCTTTAAAACGGATTAGAGTATGTGGTGGATGCTTTAAATGTTGATCAATCAATCAATTAAATTTATTTCAACGGAGAGGGAATTTTTTTTTTTTTTGAGAAGCGAATATGGAAGTCTACGCATTTGCAGGGCTTAGGGCATAATCAAACATTGTTGAATTACTACCTGGTAAAAGAAGAAGTATAAAAATTGGAAAATTGTTTTCAGGCGTTGCCTAGTAGGTGATTTGGTTCAGCCGGATGAATCTCACCCACGTGATAAAGGTTTCAGCTCTTTTGCTTCACAAAAGTCAACAGATGGAAGAGTTGAGGAAATGTGGATGTTCAAACATGGGCAGAATGGAGAATGTTACACAGTGTGTAAAGTGGCCACTTAAACCAGCCAACGACAGGTTATAAGCCCTGTAAATGCCTAGACTTCCATATTCCCTTCTCAAAAAAAATTTCCTTCTCTGTTGAAATAAATTTTAATATGAACAACTCCCTAGGGAGGGAATCCAGCCAGTCTGCAAGCATTTGGGCATAATCAAACATTGTTGAATCAATCAATTAAGTTATAAAAAAAAATCAAACTTAAAGAATGTTTTTTAAAGTATAGTTTAAAAATACAAAGTATAAAGATGAACTTCCCTTAAAAGCCTCATTTCAAATTGACGTCTTTCAAAAACACAAAATCTATTTAAACCGAGGCCGGCTAATGAATGGGCCGGTATTTATACGTTAATACTAGGGTCCATTTATCTTTGTACCAAACAATTGTACGCCTGTATTACCGTCTTCATTGTCTAAACTAAACAGGAATGAACACGGACCGCGGGCCATAAATAATTTGCCACGCCCCTGGCTGCTCGGGCTTAATAAATTTGGGCTCACGAGTCAAAACTAATCCGCAAACAAGAAAAATAGCACCTCTTATAATGAGTAATTAGCAAAATGAAAGCGTCCGCCCCTTTCCCGAAACTGTTTATAAGGACTTGTGTCTTTCTTATGTTTTGCTCATGTTCACCATCAATTTTTAAAATATAATTAAGCAAAAATGTAATATTTTTTTACAATCAAACCGCGAAAATAATAAAAGGGAGAAACAATGTCAATAAACAACTAAAACAGTGAAAGTCTCTCTCCAAGCACAAAAGTTAGTCTCTTCTTTTATTTATTTATTTATTAACGGACATTGTCCATGTATACAATTTATAAGGTTTAAATATTACAATAAAAGAATACTTTAAAACATAAAAAAAAAGAAAAGAAGCATTGACAAACATAAGGGACATCGAGACAAGATCTGGACTATTTATTTAGTGCTCGTTTAAATCGTTGTAAACTTAAACCAAAAAAGTCCATATCTTGTCTTAAGTTAACAATACGACAAAGGCGGGTCATTGGAAAATTTAGGCCATAGTTTGTTCTATGCTGATCGATGAACAGTACTTCATTGTTTCTCAATCTACGAGTCGGAATATTGAATTTTTCTTGTCCCAGTAATGATGTTCCATCAGTATGCCGAACATATATATGGAGTCAATATTAGCTCTACGTTTTTGTAAACTAGAAATATTTAACATTGACTATTTCAGCATAAGAATAATTATCTCTCTCTAGTCCGAGCATCCACGCTATTTTTCGAAGCAAGCGATGTTGGACTGATTTAGTGTGATTTATGCGATTGACGTAAAATGGAGACCAGACCACGGAGGCATATTCTAGAAGAGGGCGAACAGTTGAGCAATAAAGAGTTTTGATTATACGGACATTAGTAAAATCAGAGGATATTCTGTTAATGAAGCCAAGTAATTTCAGTGATTTATTTACTGTATCATCTATATGCTTGTTGTATGTCAGTTTATAGTCCAAAACAACTCCTAAATCTCTCTCTCTCTCTTTTGGAGAGTTACGGTGATAACATTTACCAGATGTGTAAAAGTAGATGTGTTTAGAATTTTACAAAAACATGTACTTTTTATAAAATTTACAATTTTTTTAATTTTTTTTTAATGGCACAAACAAACCTCGACACGGGTAACCCCAGTAAGGTCACGTTATTTTGATTATTTATTACTATTTAAATAAAATAAAAAAATGAATAAATAAAAAATTATGTAATTTAAATGTAATAAGTAATAATATAATATAGAGTAAATAATTGATACTTGTCAGAAGTCCACTGGAATCATCATCAGCCGTCTCTAGTCCAATGGTGAACATAGGCCTCCCCCTTTAGTCTCCATATTTCCCTCTCCTGAGCCAACCGCATCCAACCACTTCCTTCAACTCGTCTTATGTCATCAGACCACCTTGTCTGAGGCCTGCCGACACTTCTTCTACCCGTTCTGGGTCGCCATTCCAGGACTTTTTTGGTCCATCTAGAGTCTGTGATTCTGGCTATATGACCAGCCCAGCTCCATTTCTGCTTGGCCGCCCTATGGGCCACATCGGTGACCTTCGTTCTCGCTCTGATCCATGTATTGATTAGAGTGAGAACAAAGAATATATACACTGGAATATGCATCTACAATATGGAATCCGCAATATAAAATATCGTTGGTATACATGATCACCTTCTGGGGAACTGGTAACAAGACAGACATAACAAGAATACAAAGACAACAAAATAAAATTCTTAAACTAACATACAACCTACCCTACCTGACCTCTACGACTGAACTGTACAAAAAAACACACCAGTTTGACATAAACTACTTGACTAAAATTGAGACCTTAAAAATTGTGCACAAAATAACACTGGGAAACATACAAGACGACGACATAATATTAGTCAAAAATGCTGACATACACAAATATAACACCAGACAACAAAAACACTATCATATTGAAAAAGCAAAGACAAACACAGGACAGTCAAAAATACTACATAATGGACTTAAACACTACAACGACCTACCTTACTACTTGAAAACTTTTAATGGAGACAAATTTAAAATCAATCTGAAAAAGCACATGATGACTGAACTAACTAGACTAGACGAGACATAAAATGACTAGACAATATTAAATTTCTAATGTAACCCTAACGGGTTTTTTAAAATTGTAAATAAATAAAAAAAAATACTAGCAAAAAACTTTAACTCTCAAATCCCTGTTTTAAGAATTGAAGCATTTAAGTTTTGTTCCAATTTTACTCTTTTATATCTTATTTAAATCTAGTAAGATGTTAAGTTTGATTTGGTAATGTATCCAAAATAAAACAAGTTTATTGGATTATAATTCTACTTTATTTTTTTATAAAATATACAAAGGGTATATTGTGACGCGTTTCGTCTTGTTAGGACATTTTCAAACAAACTAACTTAAATATTTACAAAGTTTCCTTATATACTAAAAAAAATTAATTTGTTATTTCATATAATGTACGAGTATAATAAACTTTTTATTATGTACCTACTAAAATATATAAAAACTTGTCATGTTCCCAATTAATTAAATTAAAATAATATAATATTATAAAATCTGAATGTATTTTTACCTTAGTTGACATTAAACATTAATGAAACCTGTGTAAAACACCAATGTAATTTTCAATATAAACCTGTATAAATGAAATCAATATTTTTATAAATATTATATTAATTCTAAAGACATACCCTTACAAATCTTTTTAAATAATGAAAGGTTTTTCCCCAATATAACCAAAATATTCCTCTAATATACTCAGTACACCCTAATTGAATTTCAATTACTCTACTTATTGTTATTCAATTACTCTACTTATTGTTATTGTTATTATTGGCTTGTATAGAAATCCACAAACATAAAACAGCAATTATTTTTAGTATATAAGGAAACTTTGTAAATATTTAAGTTAGCTTTTTGAATTTGTCCTAACAAGACGAAACGCGTCACAATATACCCTTTGTATATTTTATAAAAAATAAAGTAGAATTATAATCCAATAAACTTGTTTTATTTTGGATACATTACCAAATTAAATATGGAATTCTACCAATTGTCTGCATACACAATAAATAAGATGTTAAGTGCCCATTTAAGAACATGTTTTTAATTTTTCTGTTTCCTAATTTTATATTAAGTTATTTGAAGCTTTTAGTCAGAATAAAATACCCGGTAAACAACTTAACCTTAAATTTATTTTTAAAACTACAGATATTTGAAATTTAATATGACTTAGTGTATTTTGCCAGTTTCTAGAGCGTTAAAAACTTTACAAAACTGCATCATTAAGTCGAATCCGCATATTTTCGAGTTAACGTTTTTTGCCTGTTAAAATAGAACACATTTAACACAAGTTCGTCAAATATCTTCACTTTAAATACGGCAACAACAATGCATGTCACCTACTTCCAGCTTTGAAGAAACGGCGAGCACTTGCGGACCTTTTATTTATACATAAAATACTTCATGGTCAAATTGACTGCCCAGACCCACTCTCCTGGATTCATTTCAATATCCCACCTAGGCGGACCAGACACACAAAACTTTTTAATATATCGAAATTCAATACGAATGCAGCACAAATTCACCCATTAATGATAGACTCTGCAACTCTGGTCGATGCAATCGCACTCCTATACTGTTTAAACTAACTGTAGAGTTAGGCTCAACAGATGAAACTGACGCGCGAAACAAGTAAATTAAGTATTTTTAAATGAACCAAGCCTATAGTTGAATTAAGTGGGGGTAGCAGATAAAAAAAATCTACAAAAATACAATACGATCCGAAAGAACTACAAAAATTTCAGTTCTTAAAGTCATATACTAATAACGCAAACATTTTTTTTTAATCTCTCATTGATTCTCATTATCTCTTCATTATCTCTCATTTATAAACGAGAAACGTAAATATTTTGACATTTAATATTGGGTGTTTACGGATGTTCCGTTGTGATCGCGAATACGATATACAAGTCGCACGGGTTTTGAGTACGACATAACTTGTGCTCTGGGAAAACCTCGTACGGGCATTTTGCTGATACCCCTCCTTGTTCGACTAGAAGTTTTTATTTTAGGTACAGTTGTCTCATATCCAGCACCTTCATGTATTCGAACAATTGTTCTGACGGGCACATTTAAGATGTATTCAAATTTAATTTATATTATTATTATTTATAAACTTCGCTGGTCTGCCTTTCAAACTCCTCTTTATTATATAACTTAATTATTATTGACTATATTTCTGTAAAACAAATAAAAAGTTTGACTGCAAAGTTAATGCTTTAAATATTAAGAATATTACTCTGTAAACTTTCGAATGTAAGAATGTCCCTTGTGCGTACTAATTTTTCTGAATAAATAACATTTCGGAACAAAATATTCCTGTTCTAATTTTCAGGATAAAATTAACGAAATTTTCCATTTTCAGTTATCCTGAAAACAAGGTGTAAATTTACATCCATAAATTCAAAGTAAGTACACCCTCATTACGGAAAAGCGCGAGAGAAGGGGATGTGGCGATTCTACCGGAAATAGCTACCAATTCAAGGTGGAAAATTTATTTTAAATAAAAATATGTATGTCGTTTAGTTTGATTTATGAGTTTTGTACATTAAAAATATATATTTCAAATTCTTCCATTTATTGGTTGTAAAAGGAAAAAAGAGCTGGAACTTACCGTGCGTTAGAATTATTATTTGTTTATTTTTGTTTTATTACATTTTTATAGTGAAAAAGCACATTAACTCATTTACTTGTGTATTACTATATGGACTCCGTTTTATAGTTCACATCAATATACTCTTCAAAGAGTTCAAAATATTTTTTTAAGATACGTTAATTTTAAACTCGGAATTAGATGTGAATTTATGAACTATGATTTCCTATTAAATACTTTGAACTCGTTAAAACTCGTTATTTTTTAAATTACTTTAATTGGCATTATTATTACTATTTTATTATTATTATTTTTTTTTTATTTTATTTTATTTTATTTATTGGGGATATCAACCGTAATACATGTAACAAAAATACAACAAATAAAATGTACAGAGAATAAAACCAATGACAGATATCCACAGAAATACATTAATTACACGTACAATACATACTAGTGTGTTTGTGTGAGTGTAAGTGAGTGAGAGGGTGGGTGTTATATTGGAATGAGGGTGGACATGTGTGTAAATATTGCACAAGTGTCAAGTGTCGAAAATATACATATATTAAAAATATTAAGAATTAGAGATAAAATATGATAAAATAAAATAAAATAAGATAAAATAAGACTTTATTATTGAAACTAAGTATAAGACAAAAAAGTGTGTTTTAAGACGCGTATTTTAAATGTTATTTTTTTACAATCAAATGGATCAATAAGGGGAAAGTTCAAATTATATTCACTAACAAAACGTATAAGTGGAGAGTTCTGGGCATAGTTCGTACGAACTGCTGGCAGATGAAATAGAGAGCTCGACGTGTGACGGGTGCGGTAGCCGGGGACATTTAATGATAACTCCGACAAAAGAGCCGGACTATCAAGGCGTCCACTAAGTATGTCATGAAGCACCCCCATGTCCAACAGTAGACGGCGATCTTCTAAAGTAAGCAAGTGGTGTTTTTTGCTGGAAGACATATAATTGAGATCGGTATACCTGCATCTCCAGTTAAGATGTCTAAGAAATGTCCATTGAATTTTCTCGAACTTTTCTTTATGTGTGACGTATTGTGGAGACCAAACAGAAGAGGCATACTCGAGCAAACTGCGAACATGAGCAAAGTAGACCATTTTATTACACGCGATATCTTTAAATACCTGACATGTACGAAGTACAAAACCAAGGTGTCTATGTGCACGGGTCAGTATGTCATCGAAGTGATTCTCAAATGTAAGTTTGCTATCAAGAATAACACCCAGATCGCGTACGGTATCAACTCTCCGAACAGGTTGGTTTTCTAATGTATAATGATATGGGATGGGGTGTCGACCTGGCGAAAAAGAAATCAGCAAACACTTTGATACATTGACGTTAATACGATTTTTCAAATAGTATTCTGTCAAACGGTTTAGATCATCTTGAAGTTTAAGACAGTCAAGGGGATTCTTAACTTTGAAGTATATTTTTTTATCATCTGCGTACATCAAAAACCTTGCGTTCATAAATATTTAATATAATTTTTGAGACAAAAGAATTTTATTCCATTTAATATACTTATATTTTGTACCTTTTAAAGAAAAATATATATAAATTATTTTCCTTTTAAAATTTTATCTGCACACATCGTTAAATTTTTTTTTTAGATTAAAATATGTTTTTTATACAAAACTGCTGTGTTATATATATAGTAACATATAACAACAGAGATGAAGAATATTTAAGAGACGGTAATATAGAAGTCTAGGCATCTACAGGGCTTATGACCTGTCAATGGCTGGTTTAAGTGGCCACTTTACACACTGTGTAACATTCACCATTCTGCCTATATTTGAACATCTATATTCCTTCAATTCTTTCATCTGTTGATGTTTGTGAAGTTAAAGAGCTGAAACCTTTATTTATGCTGGTGAGATTCATCTAATTGAATTATTTCACCTACATACTAGGCAACGACTGAAAATGTTATTTTTTCAATTTCTATACTTCTTCATGGACCAGGTAATTTATCAACAATATTTTGAGTTTGTCCGAATTTTTGTAGACAAGGACTGGATTCAACATATATATATAGTATTTATGTAATATATATAGTATTTATGTAAAATAATACTTTTATATTTAATTTTAAAGTTTTTCGCATTATATTAAAATGTTTATATTATATTTAATATGTGTATTTTTAAGGTAAAAGGCACTGCGTGCCGTGTATATTAATAAATATATTTTTTGTAGTGATCTATTTTATATTTTTTGAGAGAAAAGTCTCAATTTCATGGGAACAAAGTCCTGTATTGAGTCGGGATGAATATATCGCAAAAAAAAATAAAAATATTATAATTATTTAAATTAAGAAACTTAATGAAATTTTTATATAACCTAACCTAACTAAGTCAAATAAAAAATATTTAAATAATATTTGTAATCTGCAAGCTTGTTTTATTACTAAAAAAGCTGACTTAGATTAAAGACGTAAATCATAGTTATTCTTTTTGTATGGAGAATAAGCCAAGAAAATGTCGGCCTCGTGGTGTAATGGTCAGTGCGTTTGCCTACCATTCAAGAGGTCTCGGGTTCGATCCTGACATGACTGATGTGATATATTTATTTAAAAGGGTCTTTTCACACAAAAATATTTCATAGTCCCTGGACTGGTACCTGAATCGTAAGACTGATTATCTTACCTTCATGTAACAAAAATGATTTTATTTCATTTCATTTCATTTCATTTTTTTTTGCACCACAACAGGCCAGGAGGCCCAATTACAGTGGTGAATTACATTACAGAACAACCAGGCTTGAGAAAAATAACATTTTTTTAATTTTTGTGTTCTCACCGGGAATCGAACCCGGAACCTTCCGTGCGTGAGTCAAGCGTCTTGACCACTACACCATGGAGGCCGCCGATCAAGATACGCTGTGATTGGTGTGCCAATGCAGTGCCATATGAGTTCTAGTGTCAACTCTAATGTATGCAAGCGAAGTATGGAATTAGAAAAATAATAATGAAAGTAGGTTGAATGCTGTTGAAATGCGATCCCTCAGGCGAATGTGTGGTAAAACGATGTATGATAGGTGCGCAAATGTCGAGATCCGTGAAGTGTGTAAGGCTGAGACATGCATTATTGACAGAATCAAGAAAGGGCTGCTGCTTTAGTTTGGACATGTAGAGCGAATGGACAGCGAAAGAATAGCTAAAAGCAACTCTCCAAAATTAATCTTAATGTCCCCATTCGCGGGACAAGAAATAAGTATTTATTCCATCTGTCAGTCTGTAGCACTAACTATGAACAACACTCTTTCCTCTATCGTTCTCGCTCTAACTATAATGTTTTTCTTTCATCTATTGATATATTTTACACATCCCTTAATTTATTTAAAAATAAATAAAGACTTATTATTTCTGGCTGCGATTCGATCCCAGTTACTATTTAATGATGCACACTCCTGAACACTTACTCCCACACTAATACAAATAAAGACACATCTACACTTACTCTTATACAAATACACATAAAAACATCCTATTGTTGTAACACAATCTATTAATATGTATGATTTTTATTTAGAAACTTTGCCGGTCTGTCTGTATTTAAAAAAAAATGTTATTATATATAATCATTGTCGACTGTTTGTTTCTTTGAAATAAATAAATATAAGGATCTGCGATGCGAATGTTGATAGATGCAGAAAACGAGGAAGACTGAGAAAGACATGGCATGATCAAGTCCATCAAATAACTGAAGATGGACATGTCAAAAGTAGAAATGGTCGGCGTGCTTGCATGAGAAGATGTATGAATGTAGAGGAAGCGAGGTCTGTATGCCAAGATGAGTGATATGGCGTTCTATCCTCTCTGCCTACCCCTACGGGCCTACGGGGAAACAGCGTGATGGTTTGTTTGTTTGTTTTGTTTGTCCTATGACATATTTATTATATTATGTTTACGTCGCATCATTTTATCAAAGTTGAGTCGTTAAATTCTGTTATGTTGATCCGCGTTTCCGGCATCGCCTCCATCTTCTGAGATTTCCTCGGATATTATCAAGCGGAGTAGAAACATGCGGCCACTACATCGGAACCGGAAATGGAGATAGCTGTTACGGCTTATCGGAAGAATGGAACTCAGGTTTTACAACTAGAGAGCCTTCCGGAATCCGCAAATAGGGTAAAAGCGTATCTTTTTTGGGGGTATTCATATCTGTGGCAATAAAAAGTTGGCGTTACAATATTTATCTAGTTTTTTTTTGTGTTTTGCTAATTTTGTAATAAAACTGTAGGGTCCATAGTCCATAATCGATGACACACACGTGTTGAATTAGTTCACCTGAACTAGACTAATGACCGACGAAGCAATGTCATCATTTTATATCGAATCCAATACATTCGTATGATGCAACTCTTATAGTATTGCACGTTAAACCGGGAGCATTATTCTGCAGTACATTCACATCGTCCCTACCATGAAGAAATAAACTACAAAGTAACGTCGTTTATAAAGAGACAACAGGACGTAACGCCAGTCTGTCGGCCCAACAAGTTCAGTTCAGTCAGTCAACCTAACATGTTAAGATCACTTCAATCACTCATTTCCAGCATGTAGTTCAAGTGCAGTCTCTTTAACCCATCATCGCCGCTACGCTCGCGCTACACAACCAAGTGCTGTATCTTATTCACCATGTAATAAATACGCATTTAACAGCAACCTCGTGTCTTCTCTGCCGATCTCTAACTGGGGTAGGAGCTCCAACCAACCCTCAACTATATAACCCTACAAAACTATTTTTTCTCCAACAACTTGCATTAATTTTTCCTTATACTTGTAGCTAAGAGTTCTTTTAAGTATTTTAATTATTATTTTGAAAATAAGCTCTCTGATTTGTTTGAAATTAGGAATTTACAGTGATTTTTTTTATTTGTTTATAGACTACTAATCTGAGCGAATTTTTTGAAATTTTTGTGAATCTTATTACAGCGCTCTGATTTTTTAAAGTTTTATGTTTCTGAAATGGGGAGGGTTCGATGGCTTACAAGACACCCGTTTAAGCCGAGCAACTCGGTTTTGCGGCCCATAGGCCACACGCGGGTTTTCATGGCCATACCGCGAATCATCAAAGGAAAATAATTCTGTTTTAAAAAAAAAAACAAATATTTTTTTTGGAAAATAGCATTGTTTAATCAAAGGGGAAAAAATGAGATTATTAACGTATTTGACCAACTAACCGATGCGCACCAGACGCGGAGTAGGGAAGTGGCTGGGTAGGAGATGGGCTTTGTGGAAGGGATGCTGGTCCGAGACATTAAGGATTGTCTTCATTTTTTAATAATAGGTATTTAAAAAAGTGAATTATTTTTTAAGTTAACCATGAGTAATGATTCTCTTGCGGTCTGGCCCCGAAACACCGTATGAACGTGATTTTAAAAAACAGCTCGTCCTCAAACAAACTTTTAAAAATCAAAATTAAATCAAAATAAAGCAAAAACAGAAATTTAAGCTAACAGGTACAATTTTCCGATAGTTAAGATTTTTAAAACTATGGGCAGATTCTCGGTGTTTGCGTAATCTATAAATGAGTATTTCTCTCATTAATCTTCGCGTGATAACGACACAACACTGCGTAATTGAATTTAAATCGGCAGTTGCGTACTAAGCGACGCCGACGTCTATAGAGTAACCAAATCGTAAAACTACAAAACTACTTATAAATAGTTTAAGGCTGTAGTCGGGAAAAACGAACGCAAAATTAGGAAATCATAAGATTTTGCCATTTTAAAACAAATGTTTTTTTTTTAATCGGGCAATAATAAAAAACAAAAAAAATTAGATAAAAACAATATGTTTTACAGGTATTTCTGTTAAAAAATATACTTAAAAGTTTTATGTAACTAAAAAATAATTACTTTTATACCGGCAGATTAAGCTATTACAAATTTAGACTTAACTTAGGTATCTGGGATTTCAATAAAGACTAAGTATTGAACAAAAATTTGTTGTAATACTACTTAAAATTATGCCTTCGGTAATATTATATATAAAATAAAAAGTATTTATATTTTAGTTACATAAAACTTTTAAGTATATTTTTTAACATAAATACCTGTAAAACATATCGTTTTTATTTAGTTTATGTTTTTTTGTTTTTTTATTATTGCCCGATTTAAAAAAAACATTCGTTTTAAAATGGCAAAGTCGTATGATTTCCTAATTTTGCGTTCGTTTTTACCGACTACAGCCTTAAGGATTTCATGGGTGTTTTTAATTAAAAAAGTGTTGCAAAATAAATGTAAATTTTGCGTGGTCAACGCACCTGGGAAGCCATCCAAGGCGTTGCACCATCTTGACTGCGCAATCGTAAATCCGCCCTGCCAAATAGCATTTCCTACTCCACTCCAAATCTAAACTTCTGGAGCACTATTAACTTTATATTATAATGAATTTTATATTATTCCCGGTAGATTTACAGCCCAGTAGCTCATGAATGTAGCGAAATGGGGCCTTACCTCGCGTTGCGAGGGTAGACTTGACAATAATAAAATCATTGCACCGTATCTGTTTATTCCGCCCGGCCACGGAGTCATTTAAGATCGGATCAAGCCAGTTAATCCACTAAATAAATCAAAATCATCGTAAGGAATTTATAAATTGGGTGTGCTTAGAAGTAAATGCGGTCTAATTAGAATTTTGAACATGCTATGAAGGTAAAATTAGAAGTAAATGGCGATTGTAGTTTATTTATACACCAACCGATCAAAGAACTTGTTGTTGTCATTGATTTTATTATCTGTATATTTTATTTGTTGTATTTTTGTTACATGTATTACGGTTGATATCCCCAATAAATAAAATATTTAAAAAAAAAAAATAAAAAAAAATATAAAAAAAATAGTAATAATAATGACAATTAAAGTAATTTAAAAAATAAGTTTACACGTAAATATGGTACACAACAGTACCCATACAAAAGTAAAACATAGAAAGCACTATAATCTAAAAAATGTAAATTACCGTTCATCATCTTTAAAATGATTAAATATAGTTTATTTAAATAATTAACATATTACAACAGAGATGAAGAACATTTAAGAGAAGGTAATATAGAGGTCTAGGCATCTACAGGGCTTATAACCTGTCAATGGTTTATTTCTATTTTTATAAACAAATACGTTTATTTCTATTTTTATATATCTTTAAATTTTTATCTTTTTTTTCTATTGAATATGTTCTGTAACTTGAATAATAAAAATAAAACTTTTATTTTATTGGTTGGTTGGAAGAAATTGCCATTTGGCAATAAGCACGCCAATGTACAAATAACATTATGCACAAAAAGTTAAATAAATAAATTTAAAAAAAAATGGCTGGTTTAAGTGGCCACTTTACACACTGAGTTACAATCACTATTCTGCCTATACTTGAACATCTATATTCCTTCAATTCTTCCATCTGTTGACGTTTATGAAGTTAAAGAGCTGAAACCTTTATTTACGTGTTTGAGATTCGTCTTATTGAATTATTTCACTCACAACGCCTAAAAACATTTTTCAATTTGTATACTTCTGTTGTTTTGAGTTTGTCCAAACTTTTATAGACTAAAAACTGGATTCAACCAGGGAGCTGTTAACAACCCTGTAGATGCCTAGACTTCTATTTTTCCTTCTCTGAAATGTTCTCCATCTCTGTTGTGCTTTGTTAATATTAACAACCCCCTAGGGGATTGAATCCAATTCTTGTCTACAACTATTTGCACAAACACAAAACATTGTTGAAAACAATTAACGTGAGAATATCTAAGAATAATTTAACAGAAAAAAAATTGTGGTTAGTGTAGTAATTTTTAATTAAAATAATTCGTTTTTTATAGCAATACGAAAACTAAAATAATCTAAATTATGTTTTCCTTTGTTTTATCAGTTGGTTGGAAGAAGTTGCTATTTGGCAATAAAATCAACAATGTACAATTTATATAATGTAAATTTTTAAAAATTATAAAAGCTTGCTCATAGTTTGCACAAATAGTATGGGGTTCACCAATAAAAACGATCGGATTTAAAATTGAAATAAAACTCAGTAAATTCGTTCAAAAAAGATGCGAAATGGTTTTATTAGATGGGACGTATTTATGACATTTATGATTATGATTTAAACATCGTTTAAATGACTACCGCGGCTTCTCTTGCACTGATTGATCCGGTGACGCCAATTTTCATTTGACAGTATTTCGAATGGTATGGAGGCTATGGTGCGGATAATGTTGGCTTCGAGCCCATTAAGAGTCCCGGGTTTGTTGGTGTAAACGTGTGATTTAACATGGCCCCGCAGAAAATAGTCTAGTAGTGTTAAATCAATGAATTTAAATTCCCTCAGACAGTCAGACTGCTTTAAAGCACTGAACTCTGTCGAGATCAATTCTAAATTAATGACTGTGCCTACGGGTGCTTAATTGTGTAGGTGAGTGTAAAAGTGTGACATTAATTTGGGTACCTGGATACTCAGACATCGACGGTTACTAGGCAGCCGATGAATTGGTAAGGCTGGGAGCTGAGACAGCGCCAATAGGCCCTGAACTCTGCTGTGGGTAGCCTAAATGTGCTCCTCGTAATGAGCTTAGGTCATGGGCCAGGAAGCAGAGTGTAAAGTACCTGGTCAGCAACATGCAAAGGAACCGATAAAAGGGTAGTCGCAAAATTTTGCTTTTGACCGAATGAAGCTCAGCCCAAATCAAGTGAGGGTTGCCACTAGAGCCCGCCCAGGGCACTGCAGATGAAACAAACAGTTTGCTAGAATGAACCTTTCCGAAACTTCTAGATGTAGGTTCTGCAGTGTAGATGAAGAAACACCTATACACATTATATGTGAATGTGATGCTTTACATTATGAAAGGAGCCTCATCCTAAGGGGACCACTGGTTAATCCTGACGATATTAAAGAGCTCGCCCCCTACCTAATACCCCGATACTTTACGGATCTCGGCTCGGAGGGGAAGATTGAACAAAATGTGAACTCTCCGCTTTCAACACCGGGCTTGGAGGGCGAGAACTTTTCACGGGGACCCGTCACAATAAATTACACATGCCGCAGTGACGTCAGAAGCTTGCATAGCACTGACCTCACCACTAAGAATAAGAATGAGTGGTGTTAAATCACAAGATCTTGGCAGCCAGTTGTAAATATCATTTCGTGAAATAACCGATTCGCCATCATTTAGATGCAAAAACTCCGTCGTAACGCCCGCTGTATGGCAAGTTGCTCATCATAATTATAATACTTTTTAAATGCATATTTCATCAGGTTCTCGACGTCCTGGACGTCCGCTGCTGACTGTCGGGAACGCAAACCTGATTTGGGAGAATGCACAGGTTCTGGCAGCCGACGGATATGCTTGTAAGATCTTTGTGGACACCATATGCTCAAACTATTTGTCCGTAGTTTGCTTGAATTTAATTTTATAATATGGTTGGTCGCGCCACTTGCCTGTTAGCAGTAGCACGCTCGTGGGGCTGATTCGATGGATGCGTTATCTTCCGTTCACCTTACCACTGAACCCTAAATACAAAGATTGCAATTCCTACCTTATTCTGGGTTCTGGCACCTCTATTGCTGGTACTTCTGTCGCGGCAGTCAGGATTCGATCCTACCTTGATGTCAGAGAGAAGGGGCACTTGACGAATTATACACACCGTAGATTTAATACTTAATTTAATATTATTGATGGCAAAAATATCTTTTTTGCAATCGCGATGACAATATGAGAATCACATGTGCGCACGGTCGGTTCAATAGTTGTTCTGGTGCCGGAACAATATAGGTACCCACGGTAGGAAAAATTGCAACATGTTAACCAGGGTCCCGTAGGTAGCAAACAAATCCGAACGCCCCATCCCAGCAAATGTGCTAGATATATAATATATGTGTGCACATGTGGCGTAACCAATGGTCTTCTAATTATAATATTCATATAACGCGGATTGAATCGGTGCCGGAGCAACGTAATTTTTTTTGATCGTTATTATTTAGAATCAGATCAAAAACTTTCATTATCAACTATTGTGATCGTCTAGAGTACTTTCATATCTTTAGTTTAGAATTCAAAAGGATTTTGGCTGGTTTGATATTCTTGCACAAATTGATATCTAACTGTATAGATGCCCATGATGTCCTTGCTCAGATAAACCTTAATGTACCTCGCCGTATCTTGCGTAACAATCCTGTCTTTGCTGTGGGAAATTATAAAACTAACATCGTATTATTTCCCCCTCTGCCAAGGATCCTGAGAACAGTGAACGAAATCTCACTAAGCGGTACTGTCGATGTGTTCCTACGTAAAAGGCCAGCATTCAAGAAGCAAGCAGTGTTGTCACTCTCACACATGACACACTTGCCATGTCCGCCTAGATTATGCCATAATTATACCTGTGTAAATTTTAAATTGTTTACATTAAGTGTTACTTTCTGATAAATACTCAATAATGCCAATCTGTTTCATAAGCCTTTTGTATGGCTTAAAAAAAACTAGGGAGCAGATGTGAAATGAAAACGATGATGATATTTCAAAAACTTTATAAACACTCGTTTAAAATTTAATTTAATCTGAGTGCAGCCGTCGAGTCGAAATACTCGTCGAAGATTCTGATTCTATTGAGCAGACAGAACTGTATTTTTCAACAGCTCAGCAGACCATTAAGTAAAAAAAAAAATATTTCTGTAAAATACAAACTTATTAATTATTTAATTTCACTACGTCAATTTCGTTCAAGTTATGTCCGAAACATTTAAAAAAATAATATTTGGATTTCAGCGATGAAATCTTTAACAGGAAGATTAATAAAAACGCAATATATATTATATATAATACAAACTGCTTTTATAGGGGAAAAAATTCTAAGCTCAGCCAAAAAGCTTTTAACAAATTTATTTTCCCTTGAATCGAAGGGATGAACATTTTATTCCAGTTCAAAGTTACCCCCGCCTGACCCTAGAATCGATTTCGGGCCAAATTACTAACCCTTAGTGATGCGCCTTACCGATTATAAAAATTGAATAATTTTATCGAATTTTGTAATTTATTGTAATATTCTAAATTGTTGCAACAGAGAGGGAAAACATTTTGAGAAGGGAATATGGATGTTTCGGCATTTACACGCTTATGACCTGTCATTGGCTGGTTTTAGTTGGAATATTTCCGGTGTACTTATCGTCAACGGGCCAATTGGCGGAACTAACCGAGAAGAAGAGAAACAGAACTCGAGACGTCAAACGCGGATTATTTGTTTATTTGTTTAAATTTAAGGTTGTGCACACAGTGCTATGTTAATATAAATCTAGACAATATTACGAACAAAAAATAAACCTAACACAGCACCAATTACGTACACAACACAATATATGAAACAACTATCTAACAGTACAACAAGATGTAAGAAGAATTTGTGCTTTGTGTGAATTTACTAATGATTGTGTTTTTATTGTTGTGAGTATGAAATGTAGTGCGTGGAGTGAGGTGTATGGAGTGATGTGTATAAGATGTGGTGTTTATGTAGTGTGTATTTTGGTAGTACCTAGTTTAGTATTAATTGTTTCTGTTTATTTTCAAAGAGGCTAAATGATACTAATATTACAGTAACTTTAAACTTTGAAGTAAGGCACACATAAGCAAATTCCCATATGTGCTCCAATAATAAAAATAATAACATTAGTAATACTAAACATTAAAATCTATAAGACTCAGCTTCCGTTTGTAGCAGAGAGCTGAGTCGTTAAAGATGTCTAAATCGCACATCTTCTCAATTTTAGAAAAGTGACTAACTGCTCTCCTAAGAGCGAATTTTGAGCTGCTCTGGTGTTGCATTTGTTGTAGCTCAGTAATAAAGTAATTCGGATTTATTTCAGAATTGCAAAACTTGAAAAAAATCATAGCGCTGATAATACGATACATTAAATTTATTTTAGTGTTTTAGCCTATCAACAAATAAAAGAAACTTAATTCCCCCATTGAGCACTACAAACTTATACCCGTATGCAAAGACAAACCTTAAGGTGAAGAAAGTACATTCTATTGTCTTCACCTTCGGGTTATTCTCTGCATTTGAAATTAGAATGTACTTTCCTCACCTTAAGTTTTGTCTCTGCATACGGGTATTAGTGCCTAGTGCTACCAAGCGGGTGTTTTTCAAACTAAAATTGTATCGCGTAAAGTTAACTTCAGTGTGCGGTATTAATCGTCGTGTTATAATACCTAGCGACGCGCCTAGCGGGTGTTTCACTTACTAAAATGGTGTAATGTGAAGTTAGCTTCAGTGTGTTAGCTAGAATGTACTGTATGAAGTTATTAGAGAGATGTTATTCATTAATACCACCTTTACATTTAGGTACCGTTTGACGTATTACAATACAGTGGTTTGTGTTTTTGATATTACATGTCGATATTAATTAATTACAACAATTATCTATTTATTTTAATTTAATTGATTTGTCAACATTTTTGTGTAGGTACACACGTCCTTATTTACAATAAAACTTTAAATTAGCCACAGACTCGCCTTCTCCAATATTGTTCATCATATTAATGTTTTTCATTTTTTTAAATATATTATTTTTATTTATTACCTTAATTTATTTAAAAATAAAATAAGACTTATTATTTCTAGCTGTGATACGATCCTACTTACTATTTAATGATGCACACTCCTGAACACTTACTCCCACACTAATACACATTATTTTGTTGTAACGCAATTTAATAATATGTATGATTTTTATTTAGAAACTTTGCTGGTCTGCCTTCTGTATTTAAAAAAAATGTTATTATATCATTATCGACTACTTGTTTCTTTAAAATAAAAAAGATATATATTTAATATATATATATATACACACACATACATACATACATACATATACATACATACATACATACATACATACCATGGGCGTGCGGTGGGGTTTTGTTTATTAGGGAAGCAATTAATATATAAGTAATTGGTACATAATAATATACACTGCCCTTAAAAAATTAAAGAAAATCTAAATACTTCATATATATGATTAGAAATAAAAACAATAATATTACATATCTAGTAATAAATTGTAATAACAAATTAAACGACTTCACTATATATACTATAGTAAAAAACCGCGAAGTATTTTGTGGATTTATATTTTATTTGACTACAATGCAGTAAAACCAGAATAAATATTACCTTGTTAAAAAACATGGCTTTTCAACGAAAAATAATTGGTCATTATTTAAACCCGAAAAATCAATATATGTAGTAGATTATAAACTTTTTTCTTATAACAATCAACATTATATTGATGTAATATTTGAATTAAATTCTAGATTTAATTTTGTATTCCTACTCTACCACAAAATAATTATTAAACTATTATGTCCAGCGCCAAAATACCAAAATCGCATCTCTGTGCTGTGCGGCACGGCGCCGTCTTGTATTTGCATCACATGCAAAATAATGTATTGTTTTGCTTCGATTGCTTCCATTGCCTATTGAGAATTGAAGTCTGCGCCTGCGCCCGGACTGCGCGTTCAGTGCGGCGCTGGAACGGAATTTCAAATTCGCTTCCATCGCGATCGTTCTTTAAATCGATATTCAGCCAGCCGGTGGCAAGTACTTGCCGATCAGTACGCGCTTGACAGCGCTGGTAAATGGGTGTGCTGAATGCTACGTTGCTTTTAAACATATTTTTTTAAGGCGATAGTAAAATTCCTTCACAAATTATCGCGATTATCAATCAAATTATTATTACATTTTTTTAATGGTAATCTTAATGTTATGTATTATGACTGATAATTAATTTATTAAATATGCTATTTTATAAACATTATTTGCCAAAACGTAGGGGAACCAATGGTTCAATGCGTTCTATGAACGGACCGCGCATGATACATACACATACATACATACATACAAATACACACATGAACATGAACATGCATATATATATACACATACATACACACATGAACATATACGCATACACTAATGCACATACATACGCGTACATTTATATAATTAACAATACACTTAACAAAATTATAAGGTAAGTGTTCATTTACATCTTGGAGCTATCTTAATCGTGCGAGTAGGCTATGACATACTGTGCCGAAATTAGTGTATAAGTGTCCACACAGTAAAAAATGTGCGCAGTTCTCATTTCACACAAACTAAAGTAATACAATTATGCGCCACACAGGTGTGGTGTCACCGCTAACGTCGTCCAAACGAATCAAACTTACTCGGGATCACCCAAAAAAGACGATTCATAGATATGTTTTTCTTTTCGAATATTTGTATCTACAAGTTCCGCGCATCACTACTTCCTCAGTGTTCCAAATTCAAGTTCATTTATCACCATTGGCGCGGGAGCAAATTGCAATGGCAATGCCGCCTGCAAAAATGTCTTCGGACTAATTCTCTTCCCGTTTTTGTAGGAGTCGATTAATAGACCATCAAGAGAAATATTGCCCTTATACCAACTCTAGGGTCGTGATTAATCGTGTTCTATGTACTTTATTCTGTTTTTGTTTTTGAACCGATTTACGTAAAATAAAATGATAAACCGGCTTGCGATTCCTTGTGATTCTTAGGAAATATGACCACATTTCTGATTATCGTAGGCAACTGAAATGGCTCAAAATTAGACAGCGGAGAGACTATCACTCCCTCTCACTTCTGTTCAATGTACTTCATAGTCCTAACGCTCCTATATACCTGCGTGAAAATTTCAACGCTTATCAGTTCATGGTTTACCTCTTCGTTCTAATTCTCAAGGCAATCACTTAATACCCATCCACAATTCCTCTTTCTTCTCTAGCTAATATAGTGTCCATGCGGCTCGACTGTGGAATCATCTCCCATCCACCATCAAAGATGTTACTACATTATCTCTTTTTAAATCACGTCTGAAGAAACATCTCCTTCCTCTTCCTTAATCTTTCCTCTTTTTTTCCTTTTTTCCATTGAGTAATAGTTTTGATTTAAGGTAATTTATTACGTTTATTTCTATTTTAATATATCTTTAGCTTTTTAATTTTTTTTCTATTGAATATGTTCTGTAACTTAAATTATAAACATAAATCTTTTAACAATGTTTGATTATGTCCAAATGCTTGCAGACTGGCTGGATTTCCTCCCTAGGGAGTTGTTCATATTTAGATTTATTTCAACAGAGAGGGAAAAAGTTTTCGAGAAGAAATTTGGAAGTCTAGGCATTTACAGGGCTTATGACCTGTCATTGGCTGGTTTAAGTGGCCACTTTACACACTGTGTAACATTCACCATTCTGCCCATGTTTGAACATCCACATTTCCTCAACTCTTCCATCTGTTGACTTTTGTGAAGTGAAAGAGCTGAAAAAAGAAGAAGTATAAAAATTGGAAAATTGTTTCCAGGCGTTGCCTAGTAGGTGATTTGGTTCAGCCGGATGAATCTCACCCACGTGATAAAGGTTTCAGCTCTTTCACTTCACAAAAGTCAACAGATGGAAGAGTTGAGGAAATGTGGATGTTCAAACATGGGCAGAATGGTGAATGTTACACAGTGTGTAAAGTGGCCACTTAAACCAGCCAATGACAGGTCATAAGCCCTGTAAATGCCTAGACTTCCAAATTTCTTCTCGAAAACTTTTTCCCTCTCTGTTGAAATAAATCTAAATATAAATCTTTTATTTTATCGGTTGGTTGGGAGAAATTGCCATTTGGCAATAAGCCCGCCAATGTACAAATAAAATTATGTACAAAAAGTTAAATAAATAAATTCCGTGGTAGTATTGTGGACTCTTGTGGAGGTTCAAATCCCACTCTACCACAACGCGATTTTCTATTTTCCGGCATAAGTTATTTACGATTTTTAGGAAATGGCCTGAAAATTTAAATATTTGAGTAAACAATAAGAACTTAAGTATTTCTCTATAAAAAAAAAAATAATTTCAAAATAGAATATTTTTTATGTATTATTTTTAAGACATAAAAGATTTATCTTGTATTTAATATATTTAAATATATAAATATATTTTAAGCCAAATAGAGTACAATTCTACTGTATGGCCCCA
This sequence comes from Micrasema longulum, assembly GCF_059751315.1. Classification (NCBI taxonomy): domain Eukaryota; kingdom Metazoa; phylum Arthropoda; class Insecta; order Trichoptera; family Brachycentridae; genus Micrasema; species Micrasema longulum. The sequence goes on from NW_028278111.1 coordinate 327,151, forward strand.
TTTTTACAAATTTCACTGCGTGCCGTGTATATGAATTGATAAATAAATAAATATGAATATGTATGAGCAAAAAAATATGCATATATGTGTGTATGTATGTGAATGTAATTTTTTTTTTTTCCTTTTTTTTTCCCCCACAACAGGCCAGGAGGCCCCAATCACAGTGGTGAATTACATCACAGAACACCCAGGCTCGAGAAAAATTACATTGAATTTTTCGTGTTCTATCCGGGAATCGAACCCGGAACCTTCCGTGTATGAGTCAAGCATCTTGACCACTACACCACGGAGGCTGCTTGAAGAAACACATATACAAGAAGCTGAACAAAAAGAAAATAAAACTATGTAGCAAAGACAAACAAGGGCAATGAAATAATGCTATACAATATATTTATAAACACGGTAAACATATAAGACTTCGATCTAAACCATGCCAATCCATCTTAAATGTTCTTCATCTCTGTTGTAATATGTTAATATAAACAGATCCCCAGGGAGTTGAATCCAGTCCTTGTCTACAAAAATTTGGACAAACTCAAAATATTGTTGATATTGTAATTTGTTGTAATTTTTTTGCGTTGTGTCATCTTGTTCTCTGTGTCTAGAAAAAAAAGGACACAACTTATGTTAACTTTTTATTTTATTTGTCGAACCTTGTACAAGAAATGTGTTGTAACAAGAAATTTGTTACATAAAAAACATCGTAGTCGCGTTGGCTTATGTTACAATTTACAAGAAACTATGTAATGTAGGGGAAATAATGTCTGTATCGTAATGTGTTTGTAGATGTGTTGTAACTAGATAATAATTATTCAGAGATCCTGCAAACTAAGTTAAAGTGTATCTCAGCCAACGTAATTTCAGTTAGATAGCGGGAAGAGTCATTGTTCCGAAACTCCCTTAACTATGAATCTACACGGTGGCACGTCACGGCGCAAAATTTCCATTCGTTATTTTATTTTATTTTTTTAAACGAAAAGACATAAGTAATTTATTCATACATTAGATTTCAGAAACACCGTAATAATAATAATAATAATAATAATCTTTATTGGGCATTTTAAGAAAAAAAAAAACACATTTAAAAATAATATTAATACATGTATCAATAATCCTTAATAGTAGAGTACAATGTGCTATTGTATATTTCCATTTTTTTGTTGCATCTATCTATGTAGGTAAACCCGTGCCCAGATAGATGCAAGTTGTAATACAATTGTGTGGTAACTGTAGGATATCGCACCCGCAGGGAGCACAGCAAGAAGCGACGGCAAGGCGATAGACGGTCACTCGCACAAATATTTTTATATTCACCCGAATGACAGCGGACCACCCCGCTATCACCGCTTACTATACCTCCCATAATAATCATGTATACATATCTGCAGTAAAAAAAATGTACATGAATAATACTCTATGTTTTAAGGTTATTGTGCCTTGTCTTTGCCTTGTGATGTGGCCCTTAGTTTGGGAACAATGAGGGATTTGTATGAGTTAACTCAGTACGGTGTGAATGGTCTGAATATTTCTGCGAGTGTATGGTTTTACGTATAAATGCAAATATACATTTATCGAACTGTTAATTAGTAGTTAAGATAGGAAATTCTGAAAACAATTAGCTTGGTGGATAACGATGGGGTTTTTTATTATTTTAATTGTAGTGTACATACAATATACGGAAACACAATATTTTTATGTCATTGATGTATAAATCTACAAAAAAAATATTAGAGCTCTACTTTGGTTCAACTTTATTTGTCAGGATGCGTCGCACTCCGAGTATAAACACAAGTTGGTACATGATTACTACACGAGGCTTACTAGTATGGATGGAAAGGCTAGCTGTTCCTAAATATTGTGATAAATATGGCAAAAGAACACTGCAATACAATACAAGCAGGCAAGAAGAGAACTGGAAGTCACATGGAAGGAGGAGAGAATCAAGCACTGCCAAACACCCAAATATCTTGGTGTAACTCTGGATAGGACGCTTTCCTATAAGCAGCACTGCAATTATACTAAACAGAAAGTCTTCGCCACGAATAACATATTACGGAAGCTCACCGGTTCATACTGGGGAGCATCCTAACATGTACTTCGCATTTCTGCCTTAGGTTTGTATGTCTCCGCAGCAGAGTACGATTGTCCCGTTTGGCAGAAGTCAGCACACGCCAAACAAGTGGATATTGCTGTAAATGACATGGCGCGATTGGTGACCGGCTACCTTAAGCCCACACCGGTGCACAAACTTTATTTTATTATGGGTATCGCTCCACCCAACATCAGGAGAAACGTAGCAGCGGACACAGAGAGACACAAACAGACCCATGACCCTAGACACCCCCTTTACTACCATTGAATGGCTCCTCCCAGACTGGAATCGAGAAGAAGTTTCCTTAAAGTCACAACTGACTTTGAGACCTCTGCAGAAAAACGCAGAGAGGATATGTGAAGAGAGGAACTCGGCAATAGGCTTTGGATAATGCCATCTGAAAGCACAAACACCACCCACAATTTGGACTTCCCTACGTGAAAAGTTCTCGATAGACTTAGGGTAGGGGTGTCTAGGTGCAAATACAACCAACGGAGGTGGGGTTTTCTGGAGGGAAACGACATGCACTGTGATTGTGGAGAGGTGCAGGGTGATCCTCATCTGCTGCGGTGCCCACAAATGCAGTTAACTTGTGATGAAAATGATTTGAGGATGGCCACTGACAAGGCGATATATGTCACTGCACACTGGAGTGACAAGGTCTAAAGTTCGGACCAATATAAAGATTTTTTCATTTTTATCATGATAAATGTCAATATCAACCTTTTTTTCTACTTTATTGTAGTCTTAAAATTCTTGCAAGATGGTAAAAATATGCCAAATTGTTTGTAAAAATTGCTTACAATTATTATCGTTTTAAAAAAGATTTATTGGTCTTATTCCCATATAAATATCGGTGTTCTGTTTATATCAATGACTGATTATTTTCTTGGTAAAAAAAGTATAAAGTTAGAGTGGAAAATGCTGATGAATTTTGATCCACCGTGTATTTTGAAACTTGAACTATTCAGATCAGGAATGTTGGTAAACTGAAACAATTTGCTAAAGAGATATTATTGTTTCTTACTAAACACAATTTGATCGTCGAATTGATTTCTCTGACCCTCCAAAGGACCTTTAAATAATTACTGCGGCAAAATTACAAAAAGTGGACAAAGTTAGCTCATCTTCCCCAATAACATCAGCATACCATACTATGCTCTGCGGTAAAATTACAAAAAGCGGACAAAGTTACATTCAAAATATTTTGTTACAATGGCTGTAAATGGCTTAAAAATATAGACAGCTAATTCCAAAATGACTCAATCTACACGGACTTTAGTAAAGCCTTCGATAAAGTTAATCACAAAATTTTGCTACTAAAAATTAAACTACATAATTGGCATGAGTGGTGATTTATATCGATACATTATTTATTTACACTTTTACATTGTTTGTAATTTTTTTTATACAGAATAATGTTCCCTCACTGGGGTGTCCCGTGCCGAGGGAAACATTTTACAAAATGTGAAACATGCCTAAGATAAGCTATTTAACAAAGTCAACATAATAATAACAATAAAAAAAACCCAATTAATCCAATTAACCTAATTATAATTAACATAATAAACAATAAAAAACTAAAACAATCATAAAAAACAAAACCAATTTATATAGACCAATAGAACAAATTTCATACACATTTTACCTATTTGGCTTGATCCACTCATCGATCCGTGCGCAACCCACCTCCACTATCCATTTCTTAATAGCAATTTTATATTGTGAGAACTTACTAATTGTCCTTATGGATAATGGAAGTAGATTGTACACTTTAACCGAGTAGTAGGCCAATTCTCTTTGACCGAAGGTTGTATTTATTTTTTTATTTTTTTGCAGCATCAGGGTGGAGTATCTAGTAACTCTTGTATTTGTAACAGAAGGTAGAGAATAATGTTTACGTGCGTACAGTAACAAATTTTTTACATAAAGTTGTTTTATAGATTTTACATTAAGATTTTTAAAGTTCTGATTGGGACTCTTAAGATAATTTTTATTAAAGCTTTTGGTGCAATTATTACTTGGTTGATCAGTGTGTCATTTTTATTATTATTTTTTTTCATAGTCTTTATTCAATAAAATATACACATTATTACAATGTTTATTTATTTACATAAACGGCATAAATTGCCTTTAACATATGTTGAACATAAATATGAAAAAAAAAATACATATGTAAACACATAACAAAAAATTATAAAATTGCATAACTATAACAATAGTCACAAGTAGGTAAATACACATAAACAACCAAAAATATTAACGAAATAAAAAAAGAAAAACATTTTTAAATATAAAGAAAAGTTTAAGAATAATATTGCGAGAGAAGAAAAGAAATCAGACTCGTTTTATAACTATCAAGACAATATTAATACATTATAAAGAAAACAAAGTATTAAGATATACTTTGTTCCGATAAACTATTCAATAATAGTTTGTCATCAAAATATAAATAATGTTTTTTTTGTAATAAATACTAACTCACCAGTTCTTCGGTACTAAATTAAATTCTCACACTTAAAAAAAAAACATCCAATTTCAGTTGCTTTGGTTGTTGCTTCCTTCCAAATATCTTAATATTCTTTAATTTTTAATAATAATAAAATATAAGCATGGCTTTTAGTTTTTATCAAAAACAAAACGAAAACTTACTTAGAAACAATTTGACATACCCAATAGGCTGCTCGCGTACACGGTAATAGAATAAAACAACGTGTAAAAGTGTGTCTGATATTAGAATCGCGTCGCCTACTGTCGTCCGGTGTCGGCCAAACCGGAGAATCCCACGCCAGCACCAACCGGTGTAATTGTAAGTCGGCGTAAATCAAAATGGCGCAAAACGGCGTTTACCTGTACACACTTCTAAGAGTGTCAATATCCAGCATGTCTCTAAGAGAGCAGAATAGCATACGCCATGGCGTTTCATCTTCTCTGCCTACGCCTACGGAGAAATGGCACGATGGTATTGTAGATGTTCCGTACACTGTTGAGGAGTAAAAATGTAATTCCATAGTTTATTACCAAAGTACGCAAACATTGAGCTAGTGCCGCGGAGAAATAATTGCTTCGAAGGCTTAAGTTCGCTTGCAGCTGCGTCCCTAATCTCCTTACCGTTCGCCGCTGGCCGCAGGCCCTAGGCGAAACTACCTGAGCGCTGTTTATTCGAAAATAAACCTAACGAACTTACCCAGTGGCTCAAGCGCTAAGTAAATAATTGGCTTTTAATTTTCTTTTTCGTTATTCTGAATTTAGACAACACTGATAATTTTATTGTTTTGTTTTATTTATCTACATATATAAACGGCAATATTTGTATTTGTGTCCTCGAAAGACTAAATAACTACTTTACCGATTTATTCGTGATTTTTTAAATATTGATGGGCTTTGTCCTGAGCATTTTTATAGCATCCTTAAGAAATAATGTTTGAAATACTGTTTCTCAAATCAAGAATCTTCAAATAATTTGTGTAATCTGCAAGTTTACTGAAGGAGAAAAATCCACCACTGGGTTTAAGATGTTCAAAATATAGTACACTTATTTGTATGTAGAAACAATCTGAAGTAATAGTAATAGTAAATAGTTTATTGGCTCACCGCTGGCGCTGGGCGCGTTTTATTGATATTTTTATTTATATTTGGAGAAAAATACAAATGGTGGCAATGATTTATAACAAATAGTAATTATTTATTGGTTTTTCTGTAAATAAAGTTACAATTATGGATAGTCAAATATAATGATAAGTTGCGCATAATAGCTTCTATAAACGTTCGCCTCTGGTATGTAAATACTTTTTCTTGTAGGTACTGTCAAACCGAAGTATGAAAAGCATTTACGGACAGGCACCCTCGCTTTTTTAAAAGTTCAGATACCTCTTCCTTATCAATTCTAGCTGATCTGTTGATTAATTTGAAAGCCGAGTTGTGCATAAATTGATTTTTTAAATATTGGTTTTATAAGAATGGCCTCGACTGGTAATACCTTACCATATAATGTCGAAACGGTACGTGATTTAGGTATCCTTTTAGACGAAAAATAAACCTTTAATCGTCACATCAATAGTATCACTGAAAAATCTTTTAGAGCACTAGGCTTTATATTACGCACAGGCAAACTATTTCAAAATACCGATACTCTTAAAAAATTATATTTTTCTTGTGTTCGTAGTTTACTTGAATTTTCTTCGCCAGTCTGGTCTCCTTTTTATAAAATTAATTCCTGCAAAATTGAAAGAATTCAATTAATGTTTATAAAAAACTTAAACCGTAGACTCCATCTCAATTTCCCAGATTATCGCCAAGCGTGCATTTTTCATAGTATTCAAACTCTCGCTGATAGACGAACCACGGCTGATATAGTGTTACTCACCAACATAATATCTGATAAAATAGATTCCCCCGAATTGGTTACCCGCATTCATCTTAAGGTACCACAGAGACAAACGCGTTACCTAAATGCAGAACAAATTCGTCAAAAAACGCTACGATTAACCGTATTATGGATACGTATAACAGGAAATTTAACGAAATAGATATATTTACCAAAAATATTAAATTTATCAAAACTGCCATAGGTAATAAATTGTCTTCGTCCGCATCCTATCCGTTGCTTTCTATCCCTGAATAAATAGAAGTTTTAGAGTGAGAATATCTTTTAATATAATTATGTATCCCCGTACTGTGGGCCAACTGTTTGTGACACCTGATTTTTATAATTCGAATCATTTCTATCAAACTTATATGTTATTCTTATTTATATATTATGTAGGTGCATATAATATGTATTTGTATGTTCGTTTTGAATCAACGTTCGCGTATTGTCATACCTTATTTTATTGTTGACATTATATCGTATTTACTGCATTTTGTGGTTACCTACCGTACTCGTATTGTATGGGACTCGTCGCACATTATTCATTCAGTGTGTATCAGTTCAATTTTAAAATAAAATGCTAATTTTTCAGAATACGGCTTTGAAATTTAACATACTTTTAAAAAATACAATTCATAACATTTCTTGATTTGAATTTTAACAAAAATGTTTCAAACTTTTTACCAAGCTCTTTCTTATACCATTTTTAATATATTTACAAGTTTTAAACAATTACTTTTTTTATATATATGCACCCACACACACGCACCCTCTCCCTCGTTCATTTACGCATACACACATTAACATACACATGAATACAAACGTCACACACATACAATTACGTAAACTCTTTTCTTATATATTATGTGTCATTAGATTTACAGTGGATTTTTTAAATTAACTTAAGTATTGTTAATATTTTTAAACTCATTTTGTTTATGTAATAGCTGTAAAAATCCCAAATAAAATAAAATAAAATAAAATAAAATAAAATAAAATAAAATAAAATAAAATAAAATAAAATAAAATAAAATAAAAGAAAATAAAATATAATATAATAAAATAAAATAAAATAAAATAAAATAAAATAAAATAAAATAAAATAAAATAAAATAAAATAAAATAAAATAAAATAAAATAAAATAAAATAAAATAAAATAAAATAAAATAAAATAAAATAAAATAAAATAAAATAAAATAAAATAAAATAAAATAAAATAAAATAAAATAAAATAAAATAAAATAAAATAAAATAAAATAAAATAAAATAAAATAAAATAAAATAAAATAAAATAAAATAAAATAGAATAAAATAAAATAAAATAAAATAAAACACAATAAAATAAGATAAAATAAAATAAAATAAAATAAAATAAAATAAAATAAAATAAAAATAAAAAAAATAAAATAAAAGAAAATAAAAGAAAATAAAATATAGTAAAATAAAAGAAAATAAAATGAAATAAAATGAAATGAAATAAAAAAAAAAAATAAAAATAAAAAAAATTGATTCTGCTTATGATTGATAAATAAGTCTTAATGTTTTTACTATAACCTTCTTGTTTGTCAAAACCACAACCAGGGCACTTGAATTTTGCTACATACTTATGGTTTCATAGAATTTCAATACAACTACGTTATAATGAACATCGTAACTCTACGCCTAGCAGACCGCATGTCACGTTAGTACGGAATCCAGCAGTTTATATATTTCAACCACAGAACTCAGTAAACGGGAAGTACTGTCACATGACAGGAAGCGTAACATTTGGCCTACAAATATCAGTATTTGGTTTGGTAACATTTCTCATTAAGCACATGCTGGTGGCACATGCCAGTTCGGTTTCGAAGTTCGCCTTAATGTATGAAAAATTAAAATACTGAAATGTTTTTGCTTCTAGATCGTCTAAATTTGGACAGAGAGGAAAAACCTTTTTAAGAAAGGAGTTAAGATTAGAGTGGGTCGATAATTTATCTATCCGTATTTTGAGATAAAGGGGGTCTAAAAAGTTGCCTTTTGGATTATTTGGAATGAGTATGGATATGTTCTCATCATTACTATGGCAGCATCATTTAACAAAAAAATTTAATAGTCTTGATATATTTAACACTCCATACAATATGTACATAAAAGAATTAATAGGCTTGATTCATGCTCTTCATTCATAGTTCATTTAATCATTAAATCAAATGCAATATTCTACTCTTACTTTCCTTCAATCATCCTTTATCACTCCTTATCGATTTCCTTCTTTTCCTTTCCACTATCTCCTTGTTTTGTCCATATTTATCTTATTTTAATATATAGTATATTTATTATTTATATGGTTTAAACTTCAAGCCGTCGTCGCTTTATTACAGTATTATTTAGTGAATACATATAATTGGATGGCAGGCCCTACTATTTATACATTTTATATAGTTTTAAAAAAAATATTAATTCAACCTGTACATCTGTTTGTATTCGAAAAAAATAAAATAAAATAAAAATCATCTGCATGGCATGTGATGTTAGTGACCCTATCTCCCTTAGTATCTACTAAGGGAGATAGGGTCACTGAATGAATCTTCATTACTTTTTTTTATTCTTAAAAGCGTTTTTTATATATATTTATTCTGCTCGTGTAAGAAAAGGTTTTTGGCGTATATATTGTTGTGCTATATTTAGTTATAAAGGTGCTAAATTTGCTTTGTTTCTTTGTTGTTCTCAATATGTGTTATTTTCTGAATGTTAATATTATTTATGCCCCGAATTGAGTTGTCGTTACTTCTGGGAATGTAGTTCAACGTATTATACTTGTAAAATACTTTGTGTCATATAATTTATAAAAAATAAAAAATAATAATAAAAGGGAATCCTCAACCAGATCTTGAAGTTTTCGAAAAAGTCGATTTTTTGCGCTAAACCGGTCATGTCATTTCGTATTTAAGTAAGAAAATCAGTCAAATTAAATTTTATAATGTGCATTAAACCTTATTAAATAAGAATTTAAGGGCGTGAGTTGCACTTTGAATTGTAATAAATGAGTAGCATTGTTTTAATGAGACATTGTTTTCGTCAATATTAGCCGGGCGCTCAACAGAATCAGTTCCGCGGAGTGTAAACTTTTTGCATTTCGGTAGTTTTAAAACGTGTTTGAATTTGTGATGTGAATAAATTATCCGGTGAATAAATTATCCAGTGAGCCAAGAAACTAGCCGATTATTCCAGCTTATTTTTTCACAAAAATAAGTATACTATATTTTGAATGTATTAACCCCAGTGCGGGTTTTTTCTCCTAGATTAATCTTGCAGATTACACAAATTATTTAAAGATTCTTGATTTTGGAAAACAGGATTTCAAACATTGTTTCTTAATGACTATTTTTCTTTGTGATGGTACTTTTGACATATGACCATAATTACTTTTATGCGTCATATTGCAGGACATAAAGCGCTCTACGCGGCCGTTTTCAGCACTATTAATTACGAGAACAATTCGCCCAGTTGACATGTAAATTGAATACCTTATATCGACTGAATTCATAGTGGTATTTTTTATTTATATTTTAATAAATTATATATTAATGTAATGGATAATATATCACGAAGTTGCATAGTTTATGTTGATTTCATGGATAAGAGTTGTTGTATCACACAGAACCACAGAAAAATATCAATTTATAGTATATATTACTTACATTATATTATGTACCTCCTATGTAGGTACAAATATATGATATTTTTTTTATAGCTTACCTGTAAATTAAATCACCATTCGCCATTGATTCCCCACCTATCCTATCTTTCATGTATATGAGGTTTCGCCAGCAAAAGTCAGATCTCGGAATAAATAACATTTAAATTACAATTTAAAATACATATTTAGTCATGATATTCACAACTACAATACGTTACTCAGGGAATCTTTATGTATCTAATTTTCGCTCTACGAAGTTCGGCAGATGGTTCCTGGAAAATATTGGAAATTCAGAATTTAATAAACTGCCCGATGAGCTAAAACACGAAAAGTCGAATAAAAAATTCAAAAGTGTCGCAATCAAAAATATTTCATATTTTTTCTTACAACTTTATAGTTATAATGAATTATTTAATAATAAAACTCATGTGACCTCACTGGGGTTACCCGTGCCGAGGACACTTAACAATATACTTTTTTGAAATATTTTTACAATTGAGAATAAACAAAGAATACTAACTTAATAGACAGAGATAATTAACAAAATGATCAGACAGTTTAAAACACTACGTATTTGTGTTTATAGTTAATTTATGTAAATCTATATTTTTTATATTACAAAACGCACAATGAAACTAACAAAAACTTAAAATAAGCTATACACATGTAGAGCAGCTGATTCAATATCGGTTTGGGCAAATAAGACAATCCATTTTACTTCTACCTAGCTCCACTATCCATTTTTTAATGGCCTTTTTATAAAAATTTATCGTTACTTATTGTTTTAATAGATAGTGGAAGTAGGTTATAGATTTTAATTGAATAATACTCACAATTCCTTTGTCTTAAAGTGGTATTATTTTGTATTTGTTTAAGTTGTCTTTGTGTTAAGGATCTAGTGATTCTACATATTATTTGTTTATGATGTATTGTAGGGGTTATGTCTTTCATTTGAGTAAGAGTAGTTTTTGAATCTGTAAGTGAGCATTGTTTTAGCGTAAAATTGTTTTGGTGTCATATGTTGTTATTTGTGGAGTATTTCTTCAGTAGATGTTTGTATCGGGACTCTAAGTATTATTTTAATTATGGATTTTTGTGCAACAAAAACACTATTTAAAACTGTGTCACTCGCACCACCCCATTACTTAAGTCTAGTGATATTTATTTATGTAATTTATATGGATGGTGTAAAGTACTGTGTTTTATGTTTTTATGTTATGTTTTCTTACTATTTCGGATGTATTAACTATGTTTGATATTAAGTATTGTCACAAAAATGTGTTCTTTTTATGTACGGTCCTAAATGAGTTTTTTTTTAATAACTCCTGTGAGTATAATATGTATTTATTTTATTTTTTATTTTTATTATATTGAAAACATATTATACATAATTATATACAATATTCCTAAGGAGTTTTTTTAAAAAAAACTCATTTAGGGACATACAGATAATAATTTTTTTAGAGACGTTTTTAAATTTTAAACTATAATATTATTTAACAAAAGCAGAAAAATTAAAATCATGATATACTACAAATTAAAAAGGGTATGAAAAATACTTGAGAATAACAGAATAAACAGAATACTAGGCATGGAAATAAATTCAAAATAATGTTTACATTATGCAATCTGGGAAAGAAAATTGAAAAAGTTTAAAAATTACATGGATGTATATATACATACTGAACTAGTACAAAATAAAATCTTTTTTTTTAATTAACAAAATATGCGCACACCCAATACAGGTTAATTTTTTTTATCAAAAACGTTGAAAAAATTGAAATTATGTATACAAGCCAAAAAAAGTATATAAAAAGAAAAAAACACAAATAACATTTAAATAGTATTAAAAATTACATATACAAGCAAAAACGGTGAAATATTAAAAGGTATATGTTCAAGAATGAAATTTATTTATTATGATATGCGTTTTATTCTTTTCTAAACCCAATAGTGCAGCAAATCAATCCCAGCATGTAGTTAAAGTGTATCCAGTTGAACATCTTATCGCCGTAACACTCGCGCGAAATAATTAAATTCATTTTTTATTTGCTATGTAATAAATACTTAATCGAACCTTAGACCTCGTGTCTTCTGTGAATCTCCAATACGTGTCGTTACTTTTTAAAATATTTTACTCCACATAAAAATAGCGTCTATGTATTAATTGGTCGATGCAAAATACATTATCTTTCACCGTAATTCCTACGCTTTTGTTATTTTCTAAAGCCTTAATGATTCGGCATATTGCGGGCGATATTTCTAAGGAGACCATAATAACAACGCGAAATTTACATTAAACTTAGATAAATCACACCGTCTTCCAAGAAAAAATGCCATAAAGTGAACAAAATAGACAAAATCGAGCCAAATACCAAAAAAAACAAACGAAATGTCCGAGCGCCTTTTGTTTCGTACTAAACTTTAAACAAAATGGCCGAATTGCGCTGAAAACGCTCGGGAAACGAAGCTTCGACGGGCTTTCACGAGGCGCGACGAATATCAACGAAGAATCCCGGACGCTTACGAAGCGAGGCCCTGAAAAAATACCATTTCACATTTTCAGTCATTTCAGTGCACCGTCGGCGCTCGTCGGCGTCGGTCGTTTTGTCGTGAGCTGCGTCCGGTTTTTCAAAATCATGTGCTACGATTTATATAATGTGTTTTTGAGTGTTTTTAATTAGTGCACTGTTTTTTTATTAATTAAGAAATAAACAAGGTGTCGTGATTTTGAGTGATTGGTTGAATAACTAAGTAGTTTCGTCGGTGGAATTTCTGGCATGCAGTATACGAAGGCAGGTATGTAAGCGTATAATACTATATTTATATTTGTCCCGGTTATCTGAGAGATTATCAAAGAAAAATATGCTTATGCTAGATTTAATAGTGAAATGGGTCGAAGAGAGGTTAATTTGGGAAACATATATTATTTTAATTTATTACAAAAGCTACAAAAATCATTTTTGAGAGAAAGAGATGTAATAACAGGCATTAACAGGGCTTACGACCTGTCATTGGATAGTCTTACTCGCCACATTACACACGGTTTGAACTGAGTTGTGGTCTCGTGGCTAGTGTCGCGGACTTACGGATCAAGGGTCTGAGGTTCGAACCACACTCTACCGCAATTTGATGCCAATTTTTAATAGTGAGTTATTTACAACTTTTTGAAAATGGCTTGAAAAATTAAAATATTTGGGTTTAATCATAAGAAAGCAAATATTTACTTTTATTTTTTTTAAATCTTCCTATGTTTAAACATCCACATTTCCTCAACTCTTCTGCCTGTTGACTTTTGTAAAGCAAAATAAATTGTAATTAAATATGTTTTCACACAAAAAAATTGACTCTAAATATCCGTCAACATTTTTTTTTCAATAGAAAAAATAAATGTTTCCGTTTTTATGATTAACCCAAATATTTAATTTTGATTGCCATTTTCAACGAGTTTGAAAATGGGAATCAATTTGGGGTAGAGTGGGGTTCGAATCTCGGACTTCTGGTCTGTAAGTCCGCAACACTAGCCACGGGAACACAACCTGATTTAAATAATAAAGTTAAACTTAACATATTCAATTAATTAATTATTTAAACAAAATAGATTTAAATGATAATTTTATCAAAATCATTATTTAAAATTAGCGAGTAGTCTCAGGTAAAAATCCTGCAAATGGAAATCGACTGGAGATTAGTCGGTCTCACGGTGTACTGGTTATTGCGTTTGTCGGGCATTAAAGAAATGAATAATTGTAAAACAATAAGTTTTAATTTTTGCCGTGGTGTGAAATGGGCCAGTCATGCGATAGCACGCAGTGGGCTCGTGGTTTGCACGTGCACAGCGGTCCAGTCTCCGTGAATATACAATAGTGTGAACAATGTCAGTTCAACTGATCTACAAATGACAATATAACTGAATACCAAATAATAAAAAATAAAAAACGTTATCTAGAACTATTATGTCAAAGCTTCTCTTATCCACATAATACAAGAGGAGGGCCTCCCTGTAGGTACTCAACTTTACATGTAATAAATCACCAACCCCTTCGAAGTTATTGCATAGAGTTTATGTACCAAGTTTATTGATGACTGCATTTTGACCGCATGGAGTCAAAGTATTGTTGCCACAGTATTGGTAGCATAGAATTAAGAATAGACCAGAAGAAACGTAGAATCATATTTGATGCCTCACTTTCGCCGCGCGCATTCGTAATGTCGCCGCGTAATGTTGCGTGATGCGAAAACAAATAATCATAACACAAATGTAAGGTAAAAAAAGCAATCTGTTAATTTCTTTAAATTTTTATTGTGCACGCGGAAACGTCGATTGACACAACAGAGTAGATAAGTAAAATGTCATTTAATAAAAGTAATTGAAATTATGAACTTTGAACTTAAAATATAAAGGAATTTGCTTATGTGTGCCCTACTTCAAAGTTTAAAGTTATTGTAATATTAGTATCATTTAGCCTCTTTGAAAATAAACAGAAACAATTAATACTAAACTAGATACTACCAGAATACACACTACATAAACACCACATCTTATACACATCACTCCACACACCTCACTCCACGCACTACATTTCATACTCACAACAATAAAAACACAATCACTAGTAAATTCACACAAAGCACAAATTCTTTTTACATCTTGTTGTACTGTTAGATAGTTGTTTCATATATTGTGTTGTGTACGTAATTGGTGCTGTGTTAGGTTTATTTTTTGTTCGTAATATTGTCTAGATTTATATTAACATAGCACTGTGTGCACAACATTAAATTTAAACAAATAAACAAATTTACATAAAACGGATATTTTTATATCATGTTAAATAATATTTGATGTTTTAAAGATAATGTCATTCAAATGTCCTCCACGGCGTTGTTTAATCCGAGGTCTAATTTTCATAAGTTCTTTCATTAGATGAGCAAAGTTGGGTAAAAAAATTTACTACCTTGACAACACTAACGAAATTTCCATTTTGTTTCGACAATCTGACAGATGACATCGCACGTACAGAAGAATTATACTATATATAAAAGTAATTTATTCCACGTTTGACGCCCAAACAATTTTATTTATTATTTTAAATTTTAAAATAGGGCACACATAAACATATTCTTTAATGTGCTCTAATAATAACAATGCACATTATATTTTATCACCAACTAATTTTAATGTACCGAAAAAGACAACTCGACAAACCTACCAATCATAGAATTAAGAATAGTCCAGAAACCGCATACGCGCATCAAACAGAAGGTGACTCAACTACTCATAAATGAGTAGGTTTTCGTTTCGCCCCATTAGTTTCTTTGTAGACGTCGCTCAATACGCAACTCCTGATTTGAATTCAACTATGCCGTGTTGTGTCCTTTTAAAGTGTAGAAATACTGCTAGGATCTTAAAGAAACAGGATGGTATCACATTTCATGTGTTATTAACAAACGAATGTTTAAGTAGCAAATGAATTACTTAAAAATTGAATTATTTTTCCATCTGTCAGATTGTCGACGAATCAAAATGGAAATTTCGTTAGTGTTGCCAGGGTAGAATTTTTTTACCCGACTTTACTCATTTAATAAAAGAACTAATGAAAATTAGACCTCGGATTAAACAACGCTGTGGGGGACATTTGAACGTCATTATATTTAAAATATCAAATATTATTTAGCATGATATAAAAATATCAATTTTGTGGATATTTTTGTCAAATAAAATTTGTTTTATATTTTTAGTTCAAAGTTCATAAATTCAATAACTCTTATTAAGTGATCCTTTATATATTTAATCTGTTGTGTGAATCAATGTTTCCGCGTGCACAATAAACATTTAGAGAAATTAACGGATTACTTTTTTTTTACCTTACATTTGTGTTATGATTAATTTTTTTCCCATCAAGCAACATTAAACAGCGACTTAACGTATGCGCGCGGCGAAAGTGTGTCTAAGTGGGGGAATTATTGGACACAGTACGATGTATTCAAATATGATTCTACGCTCCTTCTGGACTATTCTTAATTCTATGACTAAAATAATATTAACTGATATTCAACTCAAATTATGAAACTTAAAAAATTATATGAACATGGAAAAAAATACTTATAAAAAAGGTATAAACTAATTGAAAATAATAAAAAAGTAAATGAAATTTGTAAACTTACATTTTTTTTATTTTTTTTTATTTATTTTTTTCTTTTTTAAATTCAAAACAAATTTTTTTTAAATTCCCGCCAAACTGCAGAAGCAGTTTTTTTGCAGGGATTTCTCTCTTTAAACATTTTTGTAACATAATATAATAAATGTTTACATAAAATATTTTTTTTTTAAAATCTTAAAAATATCAATAAAATAAAAGTTTAAAAAAAATTAAATACAAGTTAATCAAGTCTTTTTTGAAAACGAAATATATAAAAAATAATAAACAAACACTTTTTTTGACACTGTTTTAAATTGTTTGGTTTCCCCATTTTTTTATATTTTTTTTTTTTTTTTATAGACTAAACTCAGAATTTAAGAAAAAGATTTTTAAAACCAATTTTACTTTGTTTTTATTCATATCACTATTTTTTATTTCGTCCGGGAGTCTCTTTACTATGCGAGGGAGTATATACGCCCTGGTCCTCTCTCCATACGCATTTATGGCTCTTCTTTCTATGAAGTTTCCTCTCGCTTTTTGGCGCGTTTCATGCTTATGTGATATTGGCGTTTTATAGAAATCCATGAAGTCCTCTGTTACCAGGCGATAGTATATCATATTCTGTACCGTCAAAACTTTACACATCGGGAAAAGATTTTCGTAGTCATTTTGACAAGTTATTAAGTTGGTTTTACTTGCTAACATTTTAAGGAATCTAATTTGTAATTTTTTTATCCTATTTGTATACGTTGTAAATGTTAGCCCGTAACAACTCACTCCATACGATATAATTGACTCAACCAGCGCATGGTATAAACAGTACAAGGTGTCCAAAAATAAACATTATTTTAAGCATCCACATCAACCCTGATGATGGACGCTGTAACGCGATCCGAAACGTCGGTAGAGAGTACGAACGACACACGGCATAATAACCCAGAAAAACTTATTGTGCATTATTTTAAGCACACTCATATCTTTGAAATCTTTAGTGGTTCTGATTAGAAGACTTAACATTTTCAAAGATTTATTGCTAATAAAAATTATGACTGATAAAGGATAATTTGATATCGAAAATAACACATTAATCTCGTTTTCCAGAAAAGAACCCGGAGTTCAAAATTGCCAATTGAGTAATTAAACATGATTGTATCCTGAGTCTTGTGAAATCTTATGATTTGGCATTTCCTAACATTGGAGCTGAGAGTTTATTTGTTGATCATCACGAAAACATTTTATTGAAGTCAAAAATGTTTTAAGTATGCCTAAACGCTTCTAAACAGGCTGGATTTCCTTCCTAGAAAGTTATTTACAGCTAAATTTGTTGCAACAGAGACGGAAAAACATTTTTGAGAAGGGAATTTGACCTGTCATTAGCTGAATTAAGTAGCCAATTTACAGGCTGTGTAACTTTTACTATTCTGCCCATATTTAAACATCCCCATGTCCTCAATTCTTGCATCCCTTTCGCTATCAGTTGCAACAAAATTTAAGATATAAATAATTCCATAAGAAGGATGTCCAGCCTGTCTATAAACATTTGGACATACTCAAAACACTGTTGAATTTTTGAAATTCTGAAAATGAGGAAGTTCAGTGGTTTTTTTATTTTTTAATGGCCATTTTTTTTTAAAAACATTTTTATGTATCGTATGTCGGCTTCGTAGTGCAGTGGCCAGGGCGTTTGCCTACCATTCAAGAGGTCTCGAGTTCGATTTCCGATAAAGTTTTTTTTTATTTTTCATTATATTACAACAGAAATGAAGAAAATTTTAGAGAAGGTAATATACCTAGAAGTCTAGGCATCTTCATGGCTTATGACCTGTCATTGGCTGGTTTCAGTGGCCTTTTTACACCCTGTATAACATTCACCATTCCGCCCATATTTGAGCGTCTATATTTCTTCAATTCTTTTATCTGTTGATGTTTGTGAAGTTAAAAAGCTATATAACCTTTATTTATGCGGGTGAGATTTTCTAAGAATTTTTTTCTCTTCTATCACTAATACATATTCATTTTAACTGCTTAATTAAACATTTATGCAGATGTGCTGCTATGGTGTACAGATGCAGTGCCCTTTGCACCATTAGGTGCGGAAATGGAATGGTGATAATGACAATGAGGAACTCCACTGTTTTCTCATTGATTGGTTTTCTATTAGCGTACTATTTAACTAAGCACAAATATAAATATATATATTTTTTTGGTGCGTTATTTACAAAGATATGATTTTTTAAAGTTACTTTTATCAAATACCACGCCAAATGACTGTAATCAGTGTGTTACTTTTCAGTAGTGACGTCATGATACGGTTGGCGTTCTAACTATCACTGACCGCGGTAAGTTGTATTTCTCCAGCCAATAACAAAACTGACAAGAATCTATGGAATATTGCTTTAATTACTTCATTTAGTTGATCGTAATTTGCTCATTTCTATGTTATGGTTGTTTTTACGAACGTTTTGAATTAGAAAAACGTAGAAAGTTGACATAATATCTGTTTAAAATGTCAACAAAGTATTATTTGCCAGATTTCAGGTCGTAGATCGTAATCGAATTATTCGCCGCCAAATCACCAATCACAAATTATACTCTTTTTTTTCTATGGTCAAAACGTTCCTTACAAGGTGCGGGGGCTTTAAAGCGGAAACCGGAAATACTACACGTAGATATAAGGAGTGACGTCAATTTTTACGATTTTAAAATGAATACTATTTTTAACATTTTTTATTTATTTTTGCGTGCGTTTTTGAGATATTTCATCGTACACCAAAATTTTTAAATATTCACGTGTACACGAAAACATTTTTTAAATTTAATTCCGGGTTTGGCTGGAATTCCTTTTTGAAGATACATTTGTAAACTACCCGTCGTAGTACGGACCCATAAAAGCATTTGTATTTTAATTCCGATCAGTAGCCTTGTTCTCCAACTCATTCGTTACGTTAAATCATTCATAGCGTGTGAGAAGGACCGAGAGCGAAATACGATTTTTAGGCCACTTTACACACTGTGTAACATTCACCATTCTGCCTATATTTGAACATCTATATTCCTTCAATTATTTCATCTGTTGATGTTTGTGAAGTTAAAGAGCTGAAACCTTTATTTATGCGGGTGAGATTCATCTAATTGAATTATTTCACGTACATACTAGGCAACGCCTGAAAGTATTATTTTTTAGCCACTTAAACCAGCCATTGACAGGTCATAAGCCCTGTAGATGCCTGGACTTCTATATTACCTTCTCTTAAATGTTCTTCATCTCTGTTGTAATATGTTAATATAAACAGCTCCCCAGGGAGTTGAATCCAGTCCTTGTCTACAAAAATTTGGACAAACTCAAAATATTGTTCTGTACTATCTGTATCTACTTCGGTATGTTCTACGTATTTGTCATCTGAACATAATACGATCGAATCCAACCAATGAACTACCACAAAAATTTAGTCCGCCTTCTTAAAATTTAAAATATTTCTCATTTATATTTTAAAAAGGCTTCTGTGATAAAAAATGCTCACTTCAAAGCAATTATGAACTTCAATAAATCCCAATTCAAGCAAAAATTGCTCGCTTCAACATGATTTTCACATGACTTTTGACAATTAACAAGACGGTAAGTTTAACGATCGTCTGCATTTATCTACCGATTGATTACAAAGCCGACTCCTTTAACGTCTCGATATGTGCACTCACAAATATAGTAAAACAGATGGAAAATTATAATAACTAAATGATTTTTTTTACAGTGGTAACATTTTACGGCTAGATGTCCTTGCATGTTAATAGGGCAGCATCTAGCCAGTCTAGCCACCGCATCTAGCCGCTCGTGTTGAAAACTGACAGTTATGTCAGAATTGAATTCTACTTTGAAATTGACTTATTTCTCTCTCATATTTTTAATGGGCTTTTAAGAAAAAAGTGCCAACCTCAGAACGATTGAAAATTAAAATAAATTGTAATAAAAGGATAAATCATCCGGTGGATTTTTTTTTCACTTTTATTGCGTAAAGGGCGTTTTTACACAATAATATTTCATAGTCCCTGAACTGGTATCTGACGCCTAAGACTGATCATTTTACCTTCATGTAACAAAAATTATCAAGATTTGCTGCAATTGGTGTACCGATGCAGTGTCCTATGCAGCACAAGATGTATAAAGAAAATAATGATGAAAATCCAGGTAACTACTAGGATTATTACAACGAATATTTTTTAAATTTAAGTAAACTTTAACAAAATTATTTTGAGTTTGTCCAAATTTCTGTAGACAAGGACTGGATTCAACTCCCTCTAATTCTCAGGCGTTGCCTAGTATGTAGGTGATACAATTCAATTTCACGAATCTCACCCGCGTAAATAAAGGTTTCAGCTCTTTAACTTCACAAATATCAACAGATGAAATAACTGAAGGAATATAGTTGTTCAAATATGGGCAGAATGGTGAATGTTACACGGTGTGTAAAGTGGCCACTTAAACCAGCCAAAGTCAGATCATAAGCCCCGTAGATGCCTAGATATTACCTTCTCTAAAATGTTCTTCATCTCTGTTGTAATATGTTAATGTTAACAGCTCCCCAGGGAGTTGAATTCAGTCCTTGTCTACAAAAATTTGGACAAACTCAAAATATTGTTGATTGGTATATTTATCTTTTTGTACATATATCTGAGCACCGGCGGGCTTATTGCCAAATGGCGATTTCTTAGAACCAATCAAATTTACAGAAGAAATGCTAGACCCGTGATTATTACGCCATCATTTCTTAACCTCAGGTTATCGCACAGGGACTCGAGGGAGCTTTTTTTACGCAGTATGTTAAAGGTTAAAACACAATAATACATCAAGCCCTAAAAATACTTGAAAAATTCAATGCTCGACGCAGGAAAGCTTTCAATTTTAAATATGTATTTCAAAAATATGCCTCGAACAGACGTACAATTGTAAAAAGCAGACATGTAATAAAAATATATAATATATGAACAATAAAAATATGACAGGCTGCACAAAAAATACGATACAGCGGGAAGAATTGTGTAATTCCTTCACCTACCATGTTCAAATTATATATATTTAAAAAAAAAAATTGTTGGGAGATCTGAAACACGATAACATGTTTACGTCTTATAACAGTGATGGAGAACATTCTATAGAAGGTAATATGGAAGTCTTGTCATTTACAGGGCTTATAACCTGTCATCGACTGCTGGCATTGTTATACACTGGTAACATTCACCCTTCCGCCTGTTTAAATTTTTGACTTTTTATAAAAAAAGCACCGTCTCAAATAAAAAGTAATTAAAATTCATTCGAACTCCATTTATCCGTATTACCAAGTATCCAAATCTATCAGGCCGTAAAAGAGAATGGAGAAGTTTTCAATTAAAATTTAATTGTGCAATTAACTTTGCTGGACATTATTTCGGCACTTATTCATTCGGATAATTGGAGTTTTGATGTATGGAAACGTGTAAATCCAAACTCAAATATAATATAAAATCCACTCCACCCTCACATCCATGCTGTATTCATCGGCTTATGTAAAAAAAAATGTGTTTTTAAAATTCCAAATACCATCAAAAATCTGTTTGCTCGACTATTAGACCCTTTGGTCCTCATTTAGTCGGCCATTCGGGCCCCGTTTTGTCAATCGTACGGGCTCTAGTTATTCGGCCTTTTGAGCCTCGGCTAATAAGCGTCACGGGCCCCTAAATTATGACCATAATGTATCGAATGTCCACGCAAAAAGTTAGGTTGATAAGCGATCGAAATGTAAAAAAGAAAAACTGTAATTCTAAATAACACATCTCAATTAACTTCTTCTATGCGTTGCTCTACTGAAAAAGGCTGCATTACTAACCTCAATTTATGACAACCGCAAAACATTTGCATTCCATGTTTGACATTATTCGGAATTCAAAATTTAAATAGGTTTTGAAACACACATTGGATTACGAGAAAAATGTGATAAAAATTGTAAAATGAACTCACTCAACCATACAATGTGCAATTTTTAAAATTCGAACTAAAACATATTTTATTTATGTTTTTTATGCAAATACTGGGAAAAATAATGATAAAAAAAACTTAATTTTTAATAGTTTTAAATTCATATTTTAGTTTATATGACAATATGCTACATCAGGCATAAACATATTTAAAAAATACAAGAACGTGAGGAAAACAAGACAGAATGAGCATCTTTTTATGTACTAATGAAAACCTTTGTAGCGACCTAACAGATGGAAGAGTTGAGGAAATGTGGATGTTCAAACATGGGTAGAATAGTGAATGTTACACAGTGTGTAAAGTAGCCATTTAAAGTAAAAAATAGACATTATAACCCAATACATTGGTTCCAGGAGGGACATTGAAATTAGATTCCTAACTTTGTACGTCGTGACTACGACAATTTATTATTAAATATTATTAATTATAAGTACAGGAAACCCAACGAGTGTAGTCGGAGACATATTGTTATCTTCAAAAGTGACCCAAATAAAAAAAAACTATCTTCGAAGATCGCTCCCCACAAAACAGAAGAGTTGAGGAAATGTGGATGTTTAAACAAAGGCCGAATGGTGAATGTTCCACAGTGTGTTAAGTGGCCACTTAAAACAGGCAATGACAGGTAGACTTCCATATTCCTTCTCAATTTTTTTTCCCTCTCTGTTGAAATTAATTTTAATATGAATAACTTCTTAGGGAGGAAATCCAGCCTGTCTGCAATCGTTTGGACATACTCAAACATTGTTTAAAAAAATTCGTTTACCCAGTGTTTGTTAGATTAGGGAAAGGAATTACAACATCGGGCATATTAAAGTGAAATACCCCATATAGAGTGAGATATTCGTATAAAAATGTAACACCCGTGTTTGTAAAAGTGATATATATGAATGTAAAAAATCCACGGCTGTGACGTCAAAATTGTGACAAAACGTACATATATATATATGTACATTTCATGTATTTCAAGAACGCGGACAAACATTTACATATATCACTTACTTCTCATACGACAAACGGTCTATCACAAACTCTGAATTCGGGCAAATAAATTTCGGGTTTCTGGGCCCCAAAACATTTAATATTTTACCCGTATTGTAAAAACCATGACCCGGATTCAATTTTGAAAAAATGTAATAAATTGGTTACTGGGTTTAGGTCGAGGAAAATCGGAAAATTTACTCAAAATACATTCTTACTAAATGTAATAAAATATTTGTCTATAACCACTCACCTTCTTTTCCATGTCTACCGGTTTCGAGACGTATCCGTCTCTTCGTCAGGACACCAATTAAACCAACATGCAAACCAACATGCAAAACCCACTTTACACATTCCCCATAGTTGTTGCACGAAATATAAAACCAACACGACATGCGTTTTAATAAGCACATGCACTGATTAGGACAAACATGCACTGCAAAGCCAATAGCTAGCAAGCAAACGTTCGGGCCGGACAACGTCTATTGGGTCCGCTAGTAATAAATAAAATAAAACAGAGTCTACCTCTTAATTGGTATTTAAATAATTTTCTTGTCATTCATTCTTTTTTTAATTTTTTTTTTATATGGGAGTTGCTTTATTATTTACCTTGCTTATAATATACAAGGTTTATATTTCAAAAAGTGGATTTTTCTGCAATTAAATATCTTAAAATTTATCTAAACTATTGTGATCAGGAGGGATATATTAATGTGGGCTAATCAGGAACTTCTCAGCATTTGCTCACGTGGAGAGGAAACCACTTAAAACTCTTCAGGAGAAGCCGGCCTGTTGGCACCAGTCAACAGGCCTTCCGTTCCACTAGAGGAGTGTTCGGCATTTTGTTCCCTACTTTGGTTTATTTTACCAATTTCCTGCGCTATATTTATCATGTATGATACTACCTCTCGTGTAAGTTCTTTATTACCTATCACCGATGGGATGTCGCATAGATCTTCACCCAGGCCTCTGCATCGCGCCTCCAGCTGTTGTCTTTGAAAGCTGAAAAAGGGGCAATGCATCAACAGGTGAGGGACATCTTGAGGAGTTTCATCGTCGCATGGGCAGCTGTCGATCTCTGAGAGCTTGAAGCGATGCAGGTAGCTCATGAAGCCACCATGACCCGTAAGCATCTGGGTGAGCTCGTAGCCAGCATTTTGCATTTTTCTGAAATCATAGGCATGAAAAATTGTAGGGAAAAACATTTTAGTTACACTTCCGGTTGTCTCACACAAATAGCGATCGTTCCAGAGTCATTCATTCTGATAATATTTATCCAAAGCATCCAAAATCCTGATATCAAAATAACTCGCTGCTCATTTTTCAAAAGCCCATTTCCGTTGGGAAAAGTTTTCTAAAATATTAAGAATCCGGCTAAGATAAATCTCGAATTTGAGTTCCTGGATCCTATTCGCCTCACATGCAAATGATCCTTCTTTCTTCAGCGATATTATTTATACCACAAAAGGAAAAAATAATCCTGAATTCGTGTATACCGCTATATTATTCAAGGGAATAAAAGGCTCGAAGGATGTTTATAATAAAGGACTCAAGGATGCTGAGAAATATTAAAATCATCAGTGATTCGCGATATAAAAACTCGTGCACAAGATATGTTTGGCAATTTTAAAGAGTTGTGGTCGATTCCCGGTTGACTATTGTCAATGAACCAATCGGCAGAACTTACCGAAAAAAGCGGATGAAAACTTGAGACGTCACACGCGAATTGATTTCAGAAATACAAAACTTTGAAAAATCATAGAGAAGATAATACGATACGTAAAAATTAAAAAAAATAATTTTTGTCTTAGTTTAATAATCTATTGACAATTAAAAATATACAAAAAAACCACCGAACTTCTTCATTCGTCGGAAATTGAAGCGAAGTATGCGTCAATGAATATTTTCGTACATTTTATATTTTAAAATCTTATAAATTGATATTTTTTTTAATATTTCAATTATTAAAAAAAAAAAACAACTTTGAATGTACAGCAAAAAATATGAAATATCATTTTAAAATTTATGGCTACATTATTTTTTTAAAAAAATGTTTTGAATAATTTCTTATACAAAACCGTTTTGGAAATTTAATAAAATTGGAACCGTTTTGCCTGTCAATTGTTTTGACAGTTGAACAAAAGTTTTCCATTAGCCGCCATAAGTACACAATTCTAAAGCGAAGCTTTTTAATTAAAAGTGGCGATTATGATTTTATTGAATTCTGTTTTATATGATAGATTTCGCTTGTTGAGGGTTGGAGCTCCTACCCTAGGTGAAGATTTACAGAAAACACGATGTTGGTGTTCCTAGGTTTATTTTTTACGTAACGAATAAATATACGGAACATTTATAGAATACGAAAGTAATGGCG
This sequence comes from Micrasema longulum, assembly GCF_059751315.1. NCBI lineage: Eukaryota > Metazoa > Arthropoda > Insecta > Trichoptera > Brachycentridae > Micrasema > Micrasema longulum. The sequence continues at coordinate 352,791 of NW_028278111.1, forward strand.
ATGATGAGTTTTAATGACTGGGCTGGACTACATACTGAAACTGAGTGCCCGCGTTGAGCTGACTTGGTTGGGCTGACTCTTTGGGTTGACGTGCTTGAGATGACTGACGTTACTACGCCGTGTGGTCTCTTTATAGGCCGTTTTCTTTTGTTCTTCATGTCTCTATGGTAGGAACGAAGCAGGTAATGAAGTGAATTTACTGCAGGGCGTTGCTTTTTAGTAGACGGACGTTTTATGAGCATAACTGTTAGTCTTGCAGAATGTAATGTATTAACAAATTACAACAGAGATGGAGAATACCTTAAAAAAAGGGAATATGGAAGTCTAGACATTCAAAAGACTAATGACCTGTCGTTGGCTGGTTTGAGTGGTCACTTTACACACCGTGTAACATTCACCTTTTTGCCTATGTTTGAACATCCGTATTTTTTCAATTCTACCATAATATGTTGATTTTAGTAAAGTTAAAGAGCTGAATCCTTTATTGTTGTAAACAGATTTATCTGACTGAATTATTTCACATACTAGGCAACGTCTAAAAAAAAATAGTTCAATTTTTAAATTTCTCTTCGAAATCAACAGGTGGAAGAATGGAAGAAATATGGATGTTCGAAGATAGGAACAATTGTGAATATTACAGTGTGTAAGGTGGCCGCTTAAACCAGCCAACAAAAGGTCATGAGCCCTGTAAATGGCTAGACTTCCATATTTTCTTCTCTAAAGCTTTCTCCATTTCTGTTGTAATTTGTCGATCTTAATGACTCATAAGGGGGTTCACTTTAGTCCAGTATTTTGTCTACAAACATTTAAACGAACTCAAAATATTGTAATGGTTTTGGATTCCATCTTCGGGCATACGATAGCTAATTTTAAAATCGGAATTTACGACGACGCATAAAATTTTATTCTGATGCTGTTTCTTAAAAAAACAACCGAATTGGTTTCGCGTTGGGGTGCGGAAAACGGGACTAAGAAACGTTGATTTTCTCGATTTTGTCTAGGCATTTTTCCCGTATCCCTAAACGAAACCGATTTTGCAATCTCATAATACGGTATGACCAAAAATGGGAGAGTTTCAGTAAATTTGTAAATATCATTGACATGCCTTGTTTTCGGTGGCTGTTACGTTTTTCAAAATTATTTATCTTATTTTTATGCCGCGCGTTCGAAGACGGTATATAAAACGCCAATACAGAACTCATAGATCGTCTCAGACGAAAGAAGAAAGAGCGTTGGCAGAATCAATGCATCCACTTTATTTTCAATCTCAAAATGATCACCCTTTCGCTTCGAAGTGGCTTCATTTTTATCAGCACATAAACTTTCAATCTCTCTCACTTCTTTATAACATTCTTCCCAACCCTTGCGCTCCAAAATATCTTGCTGAGAATTTCATTTGCCTTTCTGATCATGGTCTTTTTCAGGAAAGAACACTTTCCGTTCCTCGACATAGCACATCATTTTTCAGCTATTCCTTTTCCGTCCAAGATGCTTTGGAATGAGCTACCTCTTCGTATAAAAAATGCACCTTTTCTAGCCACCTCCAAGAAACGCCTGAAACATTATTATATATCCCCAGAATCCTGAACTCCTAGAGTTTTGACGGCTTTTTTATCTCAAACATATTTTTTTATCCCTTTTCCTTTCCTTGGTTCCTTTTTCTCTCTCATTTAAACTCATTATCTGATCCCATATTCTTCATCATTTAAATACGCAAAACATAATGTACTTCAAAAAATAAAATGTTAATATGTGAAAGCCTTATCTCCCAATAAAAAAACAGCTGTTATTTTGAATTAATTAGGTTTTTTTTAAACTTTATTTTATCTTGCGAAATATATTTATGGTTTTTTAGTACAACATTTTGACCAATCTCATTTTTGAACAGTCTACTTTTTGGATGGCTGGAAAACGAATAAATAAAAACTAAACGCTTTGATGGGTTTTTGGATTGTCCTAACTCCCATGAGAAACAATTTTACAAAAAAGGAAAAGACAGAGACACGCCAATGTAAATATCTCTAGTGTGTAAAAAAATCGCTGCTTTTGTGTCATAATCCAGGGAGAAAATACGGGAAGACCTTAGTACGAAGAAAAGTTAGACGGCGTGTTTTCTTAATAGGCCGTTAAATGGCGGAACTGACATTAATTTTTGATATAAAATGACGAATTTCAGAAATGGCTGACTCAATTGTAAGACATTAAAAGGAGAATAGGCGGATTCGTTCTATTTCATCCCCAGCAGTAATAAGTTAAATACTATTTGAATTTTTAATGAGAACGTTAATTTATTTGTTACTTTGACGACTCATCTTAATTAGTTATTTGTTCTGAGAGTTTTTTTAGATAACAATTTAACTCCCTGTCATTGTTACATTTATTGATTGCACAGACATAGCCGAGTTGTGTTGAATACTTGAAATTTTGAAATAATTATTTGTCAGTTATATTATTGTTGCAATGTTTATTTTAAATTTAAATTTTTGTTTTAAATATTTTTAATAATTAGTTTTGATTTTAACAATGTTTGATTATGTCCAAATGCTTGCAGACTGGCTGGATTTCCTCCCTAGGGAGTTGTTCATATTTAAATTTATTTCAACAGAGAGGGAAAGATTTTCGAGAAGGGAATATGGAAGTCTAGGCATTTACAGGGCTTATGACCTGTCATTGGCTGGTTTAAGTGGCCACTTTACACACTGTGTAACATTCACCATTCTGCCTATGTTTGAACATCCACATTTCCTCAACTCTTCCATCTGTTGACTTTTGTGAAGTAAAAGAGCTGAAACCTTTATCACGTGGGTGAGATTCATCCGGCTGAACCAAATCACCTACTAGGCAACGCCTGAAAACAATTTTTCAATTTTTATACTTCTTCTTTTACCAGGTAGTAATTCAACAATGTTTGATTATGTCCAAATGCTTGCAGACTGGCTGGATTTCCTCCCTAGGGAGTTGTTCATATTTAAATTTATTTCAATAGAGAGGGAAAGATTTTTGAGAAGGGAATATGGAAGTCTAGGCATTTACAGGGCTTATGACCTGTCATTGGCTGGTTTAAGTGGCCACTTTACACACTGTGTAACATTCACCATTCTGCCTATGTTTCACCATTCACCATTCTGAACATAGGCAGAATGGTGAATGTTACACAGTGTGTAAAGTGGCCACTTAAACCAGCCAATGACAGGTCATAAGCCCTGTAAATGCCTAGACTTCCATATTCCCTTCTCAAAAATCTTTCCCTCTCTGTTGAAATAAATTTAAAGTTTTGATTTTAATTAAATACTGTATCCGCTAATGTATCAAAATGTTTACCTAGTAATATCAAACCTGCCTTCTATACTAATAATAATATTGGTAGATTTTTACTAAATAATCAAGATAAAAATAATGTATTTAATAATTCGGGTGTCTACCAATTAAATGCAATTCTTGTTCTTCAGTCTACATTGGAAGAACGTCAAGAAATTACCATACTCGTGAGATGTCTTAGTAATAATAACTTCTCAGAACTCGCCAACCACATTATAGACTCAAATCATGAATTTAATAAAGATACCGGTGTTCAAGTTTTACACATAAATAATAAAGGACTGAAAGTAAATAATATGGAGATTTTTTACACAAAGAAGGCTTTGAAAAATAATGTCCCATTAATTAATAATCAAGTAACTTTCCAATATAGTCCATTATTCGATATTTCATTGTAATGGTCACCCTACCCTCCCCGTCCCTTTTTCCTCCATTTCCGATTGTTAATCCTTTTGAAATATTAGCTTCATAAATCATTAACCCTCGGTGGTGGCGTATTGAAGCATGTGTCTAACCTGCATGTCGATTTTATATCTTTGCAAATCTACTATGGTGAAGGTGTGTAGTGGTATTTGCATGTTGGTGTAGTGTTGTTGTCCTGACGAAGAGACGGGTTACGTCTCGAAACCGGTAGACAGATAAGTCGGTGAGTGGTTTTATACAAATTTTATTAACATAATATTAAAATGTTGGACCACAAAGTTAATGCTTTGAATATTAATAATAATTCTTAAAGCTTTGTTTTGTGATGTTCTTGTTTTGATAAAAATAATATGATGCGACATTAATTAAACTTTTGTTTTCTGAACATAGATTTAGCAGAGTGTTTTAATTATGTTATTTATAGCCTAAAAACAATAATAATTTTTTCGTACTTTTTTAACTCTAAATATTCTTTTTTTTTTCAAACCAACACAGCCATATCACAATATATACAGAACTAGAGGACCTGACAGACGTTGGCTTGCCTGCTATTATTTTGGAAACAGACTTTTCATTGATAAGTAGGTTTTATGATTGAATTAAAAAAAATACAAATTATGTTTATTGTAATGTTGAATTTAAATGGATACTTAGGTACTTGTTTATGGTTGAATACTAAAGTATTAATAAAAATCATTTTCAAATATTGAATTCTTTTTGCAAATGTCAAACTCGTCTCTCCTCACCAACAGGGGAGGACTTCATTCATGATGTGTAGTGGTATTTGCATGTTGATGTAATGTTGTTGTCCTGACGAAGATACGGGTTACGTCTCGAAACCGGTAGACAGATAAGTCGGTGAGTGGTTTTATACAAATTTCATTAACATAATATTAGATAATTTATTAATCAAATTACCTTTTGATTATTCATTCCACTAATGTATATCTTGCTCTTTACCTAACTCGTAACATAAATATTCGCGCATGGTCTAAATTAATGAGGTTTTCAGTGCGAAACTATTTTGACTTAATTACTGTAATATGTGAGCAATATATTCTTCTAAACGATTTGCGTCTAATAGTATTGCTTCAATAGGGCCAGTACGTACATCCACATACCACCATATATGTGTTATTCGAGATTTATTACACCCTGAAAATTGTTTAATTAATCGTATGAGCGCATTAATTTTGCAGGATAGTCAATTAAATATATTAGGAAATAAATTGGGTTCTCTCTTCTTTTCCACGCCCTCCGGAGTGAAGCATGTGGACATCACCAAACGCCTCCAGTAGCTCAATCACAAATAACTATCGACGTGCTAATAAGCGACGCGATAACAATTTCTCACCACGGTTGTTTATCGTATTCGCGATCACAACGGAACATCCGTGAACGCCTAGTATTTAATGTCAAAATAATTACGTTTCGCGACGTATAATCCTGCTGTGCAATCAAATATTTGAATTCCACCGGTGTAAATATGGAAAATATTCCGAAACTGCTATTTTTATTTATTATTTATCACGCTATTCATTGCATTCAGCCGACAATTGGCGAGTTTTATTATTTTTTATGGTAAACGCCGATTTTTCGCCAGCGAACTGTATTTATTTACGAGGAAAACAAAAAACAAACCGACACGAGCGTTGACTTAGAGATTACACACGCGTTGACTTATGACTGCGATAACTTAATGTTCATTAATGTTTACAGACTAGCTGGATTTTCTCCCTTGGGAGTTGTTCATAGTCAAATTTGTCGCAACAGAGAGGGAAAACATTTTTGAGAAGGGAATAAGGGAGTCTAGGCATTATCAGGGCTTATGATCTGTCATTGGCTGCTTTAAGTGGCCACTTTACATACTTTGTAACATTTACCATTTTGCCTATGTTTCATTTGACGTTTGATATTGTGATGATAATATTTTATATGATTTAAGGTTTATTTGAATCATAAAAACCCAACCTAACTTCACATAAAAAATAAAAAAAAATAATAAAAAAGTGTTTTTAATTTTTTTATTTTATTTCTTTCACAAAATACACAATTTTACATAGACGCACTTATATGTTTTTTATTTCCCGACTTGTTAGAAAATTCCGTGTTAAGTCGGGACTCTTCGATATATAAATTAAAAACATTTATTTACATATTAAAACAATATACAGGTTATCAAAAAAATATGCAAAATAATCAAAACAATATACATAATAAAAATAGAAAAATATACAAAATAATAATAGAAAAATATAAATAACAAAAATGTATACATGTCGAAAAATGGAATGTAGAAAAGTTACATAATATTACGTATGACAGTGATGATATACACATATACGTATATGGATAATAATGAAGACAGCAGCGATGTTATATATGTATTCCCGAAGCAATCTCATCCAGTGGTCTCTACCCCTCGATACAATCCAATTATGGATCTTCATCTTATATATAGACGTTGTTTTGGAGAACTTAATATGTTCATCCAAGACGTTGAACAAAGAGACATGACAAGAGTTATTAATTGTTGTATTTCAATAAAAGAGCGTTAAGCGACGTTCAACCTTTCTATCAAACGATCATTTAGTGAATCGCCTTATCATTCAGTTGAATGCCAGCATTCAATGAACAGCCTATCCATTCTGTTGAGTGGCTGATTGAATTATTTGACTGTGACATGTGTAACATAATTTTAGATAAAGTGACGAATCAATCACATCAACTTTAACCCTCCATATATGGACATTCAACAAGGCAAACGTCTGAATGTTACACATTGTATAAAGTGGCCACTTAAACGAGCCAACGACAAATCATCCCATGTTATTGTCTAGACTACCATATTACCTACTCAAAAATGTTTTCCCTGTCTGTTGTAACCAAATTAAATGCTGAATCAGACTGTTTCTCTGCCTCTAGTGGTATCCCACAAGGCAGCCATCTTGGGCCCACACTGTTTCTCTGCCTCTAGTGGTCTCCCACAAGGCAGCCATCTTGGGCCCACACTGTTTGTATATTTTTGTGACTTACATTCGGATTCATATTCGAATTGAAATATTTTCATATATACAGGTACATCTTTTTTTCCAGGGCTGGTTTAATACCAGATAGTGTTAATCACTTTTACGAACATAGAAAACTCCTTTTTTGCGCGTATTGACGTACTAACCAAGCGTTAAAATAGCATTCTCCACGTTCGCGAATAGGTTCAGAATACCACCTTAGCTGGTAATCCTTACATGTTGCATTTCAAAATGAATGTGGAGTGTCTTCTTTTATTAACAGTATAGGAGCAGAATTTGAACCAAGTATGCAACGTAGACCGACCGCAGCTTCCTCCACCACGCCATGCCATCTTGAAATAAACAGTTTTTTGTCTATAAATCTATTTCTGTAGAATTTACAGAAAAATGCACTCGGTAGCGAAAGCACGAAATTAAATTTTATTTGAAGTCAGTCGAAAAATTTTTTTTTCCAAATTTTACTTTTTGATCATAGAATTGAGAATAGTCAGGAAATCGCATACGCGCATCAAACAGAAGGCGACTAAACAACTCTTAAAATAGTTGTTTTACATTTTGACCCATTAGTTTCTTTGTAGACGTCGCTCAGTACGCAACTCCCGATTCAAATTCAACTATGCCGTGTTATGTCCTTTTAAAGTGTAGAAATACTGCTAGGATTTTAAGAAACAGAATGGGATCACATTTCATGTGTAATTAGCAAATGAATGTGAAAGTAGCAAATACATTACTTAAAATGCAAATACATTATTTAATTATTTTTCCATTTCTTAGATTGTCTATGAAAACAAAATGGATATTTCGTTAGTGTTGCCAGGGTAGTAATTTTTTTACCCTACTTTGCTCATATAATGATAGAACTAATGAAAATTTAACCTCCGAATAAACAACGCCGTGGTGGACGTATGACTGACATTACCTGTAAAACATAAAATTTTTTAACATGATATAAAAATATTCGTTTAATGTAAAATAAAATTTGTTTTATATTTTAAGTTTAAAGTTCTTAAATTTAATTACTCTTATTAAATGACCCTTTACTTATCTACTCTGTTTTGACAATCAATATTTCCGCGTGCACAATAAAATTTTAGAGAAATTAACAGATTGCCTTTTTTACCTTGCATTTGTGTTGTTACTATTTTTTTTCTTATTTGGCAACATTACGCGGCGACTTCACGAATGCGCGCGGCGAACGTGGGGGGATTTTTGAACACAGTCCGATGTATTCAAATATGATTCTACGCTCCTTCGGGACGATTCTTAATTCTATGTTTTTGAGTTGCAGGGTCGGATAAAAGTTGATATTTTATTATATAAAATATTAGAAAAATACCCGCTTCTATTTGAGCGTTCAATAAAATATTGACAGAATAAATCGTTTAGGAATGAGGGTGAAAATTATTTTTCTGTAGGAATTATTCAGAATGCTTTTATCCCAAAATTCTCTGCATGTTTGATGAGGTTTTATGTTACTTAAAGCGAGGAATTAAAATTTCACGAATCAGACGTCTGAAAGCTTTACGAAATCAATAAAACATTACAAGATTCGTGTCAATAGGCTTCGTACTCAATAGCTCGTAATTCACGGTGCACTGAAATCGGTGGGTCATTTGCGCATGACATGTTATATCATATTATTATTTGTTATAGGCAAGCAGCCTTTGCTTATACGCCTATATATATCTTTTATTGCTTTTTGTCAGCGTTTTTCTTCCTTTCTTTTCCATTTTGAATGCAGCTGCCAGGTTAATCTTTGGTATATCAAAGTACGATCGTATAACACCGTTGCTTCAAAATCTTCACTGGCTACGTTTTTCAGAAGGGATCGAGTACAAGCTGTGTTGTTCAATGTACAAGGCAATGCATGACACGCCTCCTCAATACCTCAAGGAACTCTGCTTTCCGGACGAGCTGGCACCTCACTCTCCGCTCAGCCTCCTGTTCTGTTGTGAAGAATGTGATACAACCTTATTCACGCAACCAGAGTTCGAAATTTGGCGAAAGGACTTTCGCAATAGCCGGACCTTTGGCGTGGCATACTCTACTTCCAGAAGTTCGAAATTGTGCAATAGTATCCCTTTTCAGAAAAAAAAACTAGGTTATTTGTGAAATCGTTTCACGACTTGAAAAGTGCTACTTTTGAAATGTGATTTTTAGAAGTACCGTATTAGGTATATTACATGGTTTGTAAAATTTGTCTGTTAGTAAATAGAAATTAAGAGTTAGCCTTTAGATGGACCTTATTTTATTTTTTTAATTAAGTCTTTTTCTTCCAAATCGGTTCCTCAATGCTGAGGATCATGATCACCATGAACACTTCTGATTAGTCTGTTCCACTCAAGTCTGTCCTCAATCCGACAAACTGACTCATCAAATTTTAGCCCCGTAGCCACGTTTATTTGGTCAGTCCATCTATATAGAATTCTACCCCGGCTTCTACCTTCAACTCGGCCAGATATTATTGCCTTTTCTAGTTTGTCTCATGTCTCACGTGCTCACGTCTAGCAATTTATCCAAAGAAAGACAGTATCCTTCTCAAACGCACCACTGATAGACGAGTTGTAATATGGAGCTCTTCCAGTATCGATGCATTCGTCCTTCTGGCTGTTCAAGGCACTCGCAGCAGCCTTCTTCAACACCACATCTCGAATGCATCGATCCTCTTTCTCTCGTATGCCCACATTATCCACGTTCAGCCCCATATAGAAAAACGTACAACTAGACTTAGCGTGTTATTCTAGTTTGAAACTACCCTGCTGGGCCGCAGTTGCAACCGTTATCTTCATCGGTACATATCGAGACGGTATACTTAACTTTTCTAATTTTTCTATCTACCTTGACATGACAAATTTTGATACGTGCTTTTATTACGTCATCTCAGACGTCATACAATAAACATTTAGCGAATGGGTGGCGCTGTAAAATTACTCCGCATTCAAATCTAAATGAAAATAAAAGTGTTTCTCTATCATCATTTTAATAAGCTTCTGTGATTAAGAGTAGCTACTTAAAACTATTTGAAATTAAAATTCATCATCATTATTTCCCTTTTTCCCGCAACTCATGGTGCATAGAGCACAGAATTGGTACACCAATCGCCGTTATCTTGATCATTTTTGTTACATAAAGGTAAGATGATCAGTCGGCCTCGGGGTGTAGTGGTCAGCGCATTTGCCTGACCCCGATAATTGTAAATTGTCAGTTGAATTTGTACAATTTCAATTTCCCTATAAAAACATAAAAAAGAAAGGAAGAACAGTAATTTCTTTGTGGACATCTAATGGTTTTTTATTTTTTTTATTTCACCCGCATCAATAAAGGTTTTAGCTCTTTAACTTCACAAAGATCAACAGATGCAAGAATCGAAGGAATATGGATGTTTAAACATAGACAGAATGGTGAATGTTACACAGCCTGTGAAGTGACCACTAAATCCAGCCAATGACAGGTCCTAAACTCCGTGAATGCCTAGACTTCTATATTCCAATCCATAAAATGTTCTTCATATCTGTTGTAATACATGTTATTCTTATGTTACATGATCAATATAGTGCAGGCAATTGGAAAAATAAACCAAAGTAGGAAACAAAATGCTGAACACTCCTGGTGGTGGAACGGAAGGCCTGTTGTCTACTGCCAACAGGCCGGCTTCTCCTGATGAGGTTTAAGCGGTTTCCTCTCAACATGAGCAAATGCTGAGAAGTACCTGATTGGTCCACATTAAAATATCCTTCCTGATCCCAACAGTTAAGCTAAAATAAAGTAATATAATGGCAGAAAAATTATATTTTTGAAATATAAACCTCTTATATTATAAGCAATGTAAAAAATAACGCAACTTCCATATAACAAAATAAAAAATACGTGTTACTGTAAATTTGAACGACAAAAAGTAGACGGTAAACTGATACAGTAGGTAGGTAAAGTACGATAAAAAATGCAGAGCTGTAGAAATTATTTTTTATAATTCACCGTTTGAATTCCCTTTGTTTTTAGGTATCGTGTATTTTGTTCCTTGAAACCTTATGAGAGAAATGATTAATTTGAATTAAGGGTGGATTCCAGAATCTACCCCTCCATAATCTAGGATTGCCAGTACTATATCAGATATTAGAATTGTTTAATACAATTATTGCGTCTCATGGAACGGTTGTTATTGAAAAGTTACAAAGCATTTCTGTAAATTAACGCATTGTACTATACTCGTACATAACAAAAAATGGAGAAAGAGTTTTGTAATATATGGGTTTGTTTGTGCCTTGTGAAATGACTTAAATATCACGTTTATAAAACGCAAAAAGAATTAAGTTTATTAATGTATTTACGGTTTAATTAGTGAGTTCATAAAAGAATTTCATATAAGAACGTATCTGTCAAATTACAAACGTCAAAAATTTACTCCTCTAAACAAATCAAGAATTTAGAAATTTAAGTGTTAAAATAAACATCATTTTTATCTAAATAGTGCAAAGAAGTGATTTTAAATATTTAAAATAGTTTTTGTTTATTTTTATACTGAACTGTGCTGAAAAAAAGAGTGATTAAAGATTCCCAAAAAACCTACCTACTTTAAAGATGGCCCCAAAAAAGGACTCAAAATTAAAGACTACTGAACCTTTTCCAGCATCACCAGCTGCAGCCGCCCAACCCTTCTCGGCTAACTTGGAGTTGGCAAACGCGCTATCTGCCCTTCAGACAGAGGTCAATCGGCTAAGTAAAAGTTTTGAAATAATCCATCAGCAGATAAGTCAGGTCACCAACCAATACGCAACTATTCTGGAGGCCATCAAATTTGTCAGTGAACAGAATGAAACGCTTAGCAAACGCCTGACAGAACTGGAAGGAAAAGAAAACGAGAATAAAAAAAATCATCAAAATCAACTAGAATTGATAAAGAGAGTGGATTATTTGGAAGGAAAATTAGACGAAGAAGAAAAAATAAAAATACAAAATAATATTGAAATCCGAGGATGCCCTGATAATCCCCAGGAAACAAATAGTTATCTGTCGAAAATCATCAATAATATAGCTACGATAATAAGCTGGGAACCGGGCCAAGAAATCGCATTCATAGAACGCTCGAGGAGGCTTCCAACACAAAATACTCCAAGCTCCATTGTTTTAACAATGCGTACCAAAGAAGGTAAAGACTCTTTCCTGCAAAAAATCAAAACATACAATAGGGAGTGCATAAAAAATAAAAAACAGTGTATAAATTCAACCCTTATCGGCTTAAAGGACATAAAACATACAAACATTTTTATTACGGAACAATTGACAAGAAGGTGCAAGTTTCTGCTGGCTAAAACCAAACAGTTAGCTAAAACCAAAGGAATAAAGTATGTATGGACCAAAAACGGAAATATTTTTACTCGTAAAGCAGAAGGTGAAGGATGTTTTCGGGTTAAAAGCGAGACAGATCTACTTAAGCTATAAATATATAAAATCTCCGCACTGTAATATGAATCATTGCTCCACTCAATATACTTTGTGCGTCTCTGTTTATAAAATTACAAAAATAATTAAAGAAATGTCGACCATTACAAACCTTACTCATAATTCTCATCTTATGGTTAACTATTCTTCGGCTTATAAAGCATTGTACATAATTATATCCATCTTTTTATTGTATTGTAATGCAGAACGTCATAATATTTTACCTTTAATCTTGATGCATGTACATCTGCTAATTATAAGTCTCATAATATGTTATAGTATTTTAGATAAAATTGAGCAGATTACTTGTGCTATTCAATATTTAAAGAACTTTCAGTGTAGCATAGCAAGTTCTATATTCACGAGACACACAATCCCAAAGAGATCTCAGAGATTGTTTTTATTATATAATGATATAACAACATTACATCACTTTCAATTCAACCGGAGCAATGCACACAGAAATAGTATTGTTGTCAAATATATTCATAGAACGACAAACTGTCATAGTCAATTCATAGAAATTCAAAAACAAATTATTTCAAACCATAGATTTATTGTCTTCATTATTTATATATTTATTTTTCTATTCTTTCTCGTGCCGTATTATTATTTTGCTGTGTTAAAATCTTATATGCCAGAGAATCAGAATAAAAAAACTACTTTTAGTTTTAATCAAATATGTTCATACAAAATTCTATCTTTCTTCCAAGTTTTAAAAAAATGGCCTTATTATTTATACTATTTGTATACTTATAAATTCAATTTCTTAGATTCAAATTATATTATGGATATGGAATTACGTTCCTCTATATTTGAATCGAATTGGATTACTATGCTACTGATCTGTAAATATACTATATTTCTACCTCAGATACGAGAAATAGTTTTAAACTATTTTTCTATCTCATGCTACTTTTTTATTGTTTTCTTATTTTTTCATTGTATAATTCTATTACGTCATATATATACAAGTCATGAAAAATTAAACTATATTATTTCATTACGTTATTACAATGCTAAGGTATGTTCTTATTATTGTATTTTACTATATTGCTACCGTATTATTGCTGCATGTTTTTACTATGTTATTTTATTACGCTATTTATCTAAAATATTTGTCTGTTTTTACTACATTACTTTGTTTCGTTATTGTTTTGCAATTCTACTATATAATTCGAATATATCCTATTTTACTTTAAACCTTTTTTCTTTTATAAATATTACAGGCATATATTTTTGGGGACATAAAATTTGTCTTACATATTTTAAGAACATGTTATTCCTTTATATTTATTTTTTAAATTTTACTAATCTGAATAACGTTTTTTCTTGTATTTCAAATGTATATTTCATGAATATTACAGAGGCACATGTTTTTTATCTTTATTTTATAAATATTGCAGACATACATTATTGTGGTGATAATCTTTACCTAACAACTTTTGAATGCATACCCTTTTGTTTTCTTTATTTTGAATTTGAAAATTTGATAAACGTTTTTAATTGTATTCTTAATCTTTATTTTATAAGTACTTTAGACATATGTTTTTATAGTTATGATCTTTGTTATGGTTTTAAACATATTCTTAAGATCTTTGAAGGCTTAAGATTTTGTTATGTCTTTGACTATTGTTTTTTAAGTTTTGAATGCATGAGTTCTTCTATCTACTTTTACTTTTTGTATATATATTGTATACTACTAACGATTATAACGGGTTTTGAAGCTATCAAAAATACATTTATAAATTTCTTATGGTATCTGTGTTATAAACGTAAAATAAAACATAACTTTTTATATTTTTCAAAACCAAGGCACTGGTCGCAAAGTCGTTTCACAAATTGCCGGCGATAGTTTTATTACAAATGAAATAGATAAACTACTAACCATAACTCAAAATGTTGGTCATAACGCTAGTGATTGTAATAATATTTTAGACAAATATCCTGATTCCTTGACATTTGTCCATCAAAATATTCGAAGCATTAATAAAAATTTTGACGAGTTTCTAATAACAATAAGTCTATTGAAAAAATCTGTGGACTGTATTATACTTACTGAAGCACATCTAAATAGCAATTGTCAAGAAAATTATAAAATGGATAATTATAATTGTGTCTCAACCCATAATCATATAAATAAAAATAGCGGAATAGTAGTTTTTATTCACAATAACCATACTATTGAAAAGGTTCAGGAAATACAGTTACAACTTGCAAATTGTTTATTAATAACAATCAAAATAGGCAGTAAATATTTGCAATATATCGCACACACAGTTCACAACCTATCCAATTTATTCAGGAACTAAAACAAACCATTCTCAATAACAAGGAATACCCTTCAATAATAATGGGTGATTTCAACATAAATATTGCTGATAATAACAGCAGTGAAATCAAAGAGGAATATCTTAATATGATGGCTGAAGTAAGTTTTATTTCATGCATGGAAAATTTTACAAGAGTAGTTCCGGGACAAACTCCTTCATGTTTAGACCACATATGGACAAACTGCAAAAATATAGATAAAATGGAAACTGTTATATGGGAAACAAACATTACAGACCACTATACTGCTATTCTAATATATGATCAAAAAATAACTAGTCAGAAAAGGGATAATATTAAAATTATAAGTAAGATTAATATCAAAAAATTGCGTGAAAACATACTAAACGAAAACTGGTTATCCACGCTATCTTCTAATAATGCACATGATTGTGCGTTGTCTTTTGAAAAAACATTAAATAATTATATCGAAGCGGCTTCGACTCAATCTGTCTTCAAAATAAAATCTAAATTTCGACAAATAAAGCCATGGATTACCCATGGAATTGTTGTGTCTATCCGCAAAAAAGAAAATCTTTTTCGACTTTTTAAAAGATATCCACAAAACTTAAAATTATCATCGTTTTATAAAAAATATAGAAACAACCTAACAAAAATTATTAAACGGACTAAAGAAACATACTTTAGAGAAAAAATACTAGAATGTGACAATGACAATAAAAAAATTTGGCAAATAATAAACGACATAACTGAAAGAAAACGAAATGTTTCTAATCCGATACAAAAAATTAAACTTAATGAACAATTAATTCTGGCAGACAAGGAACCAAAACAGATGGCTAATCACTTTAACGATTTTTTCTCTAAAGTCGGTGAAAATCTAGCAAAAAATATTAATCCAGATTTTAAAAACGATATCCTCGAAAACAGTGTAAATGAAGTAAAATTTGATTCTTTTGATGAAATAGAAGAAGATGAAATTAAAAAACACATTAATAGTCTAAGAAACTCTGCCAGTCCTGGTTTTGATTATGTAACTGTCCCATTAATCAAAGCTCTATTACCTTTTATAACTAAACCAATTACTCATATTGTAAATACAAGCTTGAAAAATGGAGTTTTTCCGAAAAACTATAAAAAAACTATAGTAATCCCAGTGTATAAGAACGGAGATCACGAAGAACTTACCAACTATCGTCCAATTTCTCTTCTATCAAATATTGCCAAAATTTTTGAAAAAGTAGTCAAAAAGCAACTGTTAATTTATCTAAAAGAAAATAACATACTTAACGGTAACCAGTATGGCTTTAGAGAAAATATAAGCACTCAAGATGCCATAGCCAAATTAACGTCAATAATATACGATTCATTGGACAAGGGTAATAAGGTACTTGCAATATTTGTGGATTTAAGAAAAGCTTTTGACAGTGTATCACACGTCAGACTGATAAACAGATTGAAATTTTATGGGATTGGTGGAACGGTTCTTGTGTGGTTAGAAGAATTCTTAAAAAACAGAATCCAGTACACCAGGATAAACAAAACATTGAGCGATTCAGTTTCCTCCTGTTTTGGCATCCCACAAGGTACTATTCTAGGTCCTATACTATTTATAATATATGTCAATATAATGTTCAATTTACCACTTAAAGGCGAAATTATTTCTTACGCCGATGATACTGTGATGATTTTTAATGAAAAAACTTGGAATGAGCTTAATAAAATGGCTAATAAAGACTTAAAAGTTTTTAAAGAGTGGTTGGATCAAAGTTACTTGACAATGAATTCAGAAAAAACCCACTACCTAACATTCACATTAAACAATAGAAATAGACATAACCATATAGACCTAAAATCTCACGACAAAAACTGCGGAGACCATACAAACTGTTCTTCTCAATGTGTTACCCTGACCGAAAAATCTAAGATGAAATATCTGGGAATAATAATAGACCAAAATATTAAATGGAAAGAACAAATAGATTCAATGTGCAAAAGACTAAGAAAATTATTCCACATATTTTTAAAGCTTAGAGGTATTTTATCGACGAATCAATTAAAGACAGTTTATTATGCTCTAGTACAGTCAATCATTCAATATGCAATAGTTGGATGGGGGGGGGCTTATAACGCTCATCTTAGACCCTTAAAAATTCTACAAAAAAAAATCATAAAAATAATACTTTATAAACCATTCTTGTTCTCAACTACCGAACTGTTCAAAGAATTTAATGTTTTAAGAGTGGATGATATCTACGGAAAGTGCTGTATGCTCCAGGTGCATAAGGATAGCCTCCCATCGGACCGTATTACGGGAAGGTTGAGAACAGGATGCCTCGCTCTACCGAGAATCAAAACTACCACGGCCAAACATCATTATACTTACGTAGGACGGAAGCTTTTCAATAATTTACCTCAAAATCTACGTCAAGAAATAAATTACGAAAAATTTAAGGATAGATTAAAGAAAAGCTTCTTGACATAACTCTTGACATTTTGACATTAACATTAACTGTATTTTAAAAAAAGAGATGTATGTTTAATATGTGCCCGTGTTTACAAATTTTGTGTTTTTATTTAATATATTTTTTTTATATATATATATATTTTTAATTTTTTTTTTAGTGTTATGTTTTCTCGATTTTTAAAATTGTTTAATTTTTTCTTTATTTTATTATTTTGTTTTGCATCTTATGTTTTATTTTTATGTTATTTTGTAAACTTGCCAAACACAAGAGCTAGACTCTTTTTTGGCAAGTTCAACCTTAAGTGTTTCATTTTTCTACTGAATGTATTGTTTATTTATGCTAAAATAAAGGTTTTAAAAAAAAAAAAAATAATAATAATTCTTAAGAACTTATACAAATATTTTATTTATATTACCTGACAATATTTTGAGTTTGTCCAAATTTTTGTAGACAAGAACTGGATTGAACTCCCTGGGGAGCTGTTTATATTAACATATTACAACAGAGATGAAGAATATTTAAGAGAAGGTAATATAGAAGTCTAGGCATCTACAGGGCTTATGACCTGTCAATGGCTGGTTTAAGTGGCCACTTTACACACTGTGTAACATTCACCATTCTGCACATATTTGAACATCTAAATTCCTTCGATTCTTTCATCTGTTGATGTTTGTGAAGTTGAAGAGCTGAAACCTTTATTTATGCGGGTGAGATTCATCTAATTAAATTATTTCACTTACATACTAGGCAACGCCTGAAAATTTTATTTTTTCAATTTCTATACTGCTTCATGGACCAGGTGAATTTATCAACAGTGTGAGAATGTTACACAGTATGTAAAGTGGCCACTTAAACCAGCCAATGACAGGTCATAAGCCCTGTAGATGCCTAGACTTCTTTATCACGTTCTCTTAAATGTTCTTCATCTCTGTTGTAATATGTCTATATTTAAAATTACTCTTTGCTTTACCATCAGCATGTTTAGTACCGTCAACATATCTTGAATATTTGTATATCTGTCACATCTGATCATGGTCCTCGTTCCCGTATTCTGAGCTTTCTGCATGAAATTATATTGATTTTCAGTGCTCTGTAGCTCAATCACAAATAACCATCGACGTGCTAATAAGCGACGCGATAACAATTTCTGACCACGGTTGTATCGTAATTGCGATCACAATGCAACATCCGTGAACAAACATATATATATAATTGGATAATTTATATAGCGACATTTTTGTGAAAATCGCCTCAAGGGCGCTGTACAATTAATAAATATTCCACTACGTCTTGCAGCTACAGAGCGCATGGACGGTTGGGATTCTAGTTCCTTGTTTTCAATTAAGATCAATAAAAAAATATAACAGATAGGAGCTAGATTACAGGACGTCTTGCAGCTACAGAGCGCATAGACAGTTAAAAATTTAGCCCCATTTTATTTCACATTTTAAAAATTGACTCATAAATTAAGTGTATTAATGATATTAAAAAAAAATTAATAAAATGAATAATAAAAAGGAGTTAGATTACAACACGTCTTGCAGCTACTAAGCGCATAGACGATTGGAATTCTAGACCCCATTTACAAAATTTAGGTATTTCATAGTTGGTATATGAAAGCTAGATAACCAATCGTCATGCAGCTACAAAGCGCACGGACGTGTGGAATTCCAGCAAAGTTAAAATGACATCAATAAATTTATAAAAAATAAAGCATAGCAGTAAATTGGTCAAGTGTTCATGCTAAGAAGTAAGTAATAAAAAACTAAATGAATCAAACACTGTTTCAATTCCATGGTTAACAAAGGGAGATATATGTCCAAAGGGAAGCTCTTGTAGACAGTAGGTAGATACCATCGCCATGTGGCCCACTGGCTGCTTGATAATTTCTGGAAACGCACGTGTGTAGTAACTGAGGGATTATGCCTATTGTTCCAACGACTCGGTGTCCATTTTGGTCCGTATTATTTCGTTTTATGAGACGCAACATTCCTGTTCAATTAACTTTTTTACATGAATATTACACAAACGCGTGTATGAGCGGTTTGATTTATCATTTTATATGTTATAAGAAGACAGATATTTGAAATAATATGTATTTATCAATAAATGTTAGTTCACTTTTAGTAGCACTGTTGTAATTTATTAATTATGGGTGTAGGGTTCCAAATAGTCAAAATATTTACGTTTCGCGACCTGTAATCCTGTTGCGCAATCACATATTTGAATTTCACCGGTGTAAATATGGAAAATATTCCAAAACTGGTATTTTTTAATTTTTTTTTTTATTTATCACGCTATTCATTGCATTTAGCCGGCGCGGCGGTTGGCAAGCCAAATGTCAAGAAAAGCAGTCGCCATAGTTATTATAATTTACTTTTCACTTTTTTGTATTAGATACTCCTTACTATTTTGCAAATGCAATATATTGTATTATTTTTTTATGGTAATCGTCGATTTTTCGCCAATGAACTGTATTTAATTACGAGGACAACAAAAACAAATCGACACGAGCGTTGACTTAGAGATTACACACGCGTTGACTTATGACTGCGATAACTTGAGCATGTTCATTATTGCGATTGCTCAAATGATTAGCATGTTTTTAAGCACGCCGATAGTTATTTGTGATTGAGCTACGTAAAGAGAATGCTAGAACAATAATTAAAAACGTGGCAAAACAATAGCCTTAAAAATTAAATTATTTGTTTTAAAACCAAGAGTTTTTCTTATATTATTTCAAATTCAACCTGTTTAGATTCTTTTTGTTGATATTCTCAAAATATGATGTAAATTTTAGCTTTGCGTATATTATAACACTTTAATATTTTATTTCTTTTACTTCATCTATATTTTCCCCGAGAATATTTTCCTATACGGATGAGTTATAAACTAGCTTAAATATATCTTATCTTCAAGACTGTCGAAATAAATCCGACTTTCTATTCCTATTTCCAATTCTCAACTCACTCTTTAATGCGCCTGAACTACTGAACTCGATAAAATTAAATATCCCAACTAGAAACCTCAGATAAAACTTACTCTTTCATACCGATAACTATAGAACTACAATATTTTGAGTTTGTCCGAATTTTTGTAGACAAGGGCTGGATTCAACTCCCTGGGGAGCTGTTTATATTAACATATTACAACAGAGATGAAGAACATTTAAGAGAAGGTACTATAGAAGTCGAGTCTATACTTCTAGACTTCTATATTACCTTCTCTTAAATGTTCTTCATCTCTGTTGTAATATGTTAATATAAACAGCTCCTTAGGGAGTTGAATCCAGTCCTTGTCTACAAAAATTTGGACAAACTCAAAATATTGTTGATAAATTACCTGGTCCATGAAGAAGTATAGAAATTGAAAAAAATAATATTTTCAGGCGTTGCCTAGTATGTAGGTGAAATAATTCAATAAGATGAATCTCACCCGCATAAATAAAGGTTTCAGCTCTTTAACTACACAAACATCAACAGATGAAAGAATTGAAGGGATATAGATGTTCAAATGTGGGCAGAATGGTGAATGTTACACAGTGTGTAAAGTGGCCACTTAAACTAGTCATTGACAGGTCATAAGCCCTGTAGATGCCTAGACTTCTATATTACCTTCTCTTGAATGTTCTTCATCTCTGTTGTAATATGTAACTATTGAACTAGCTATGGTTTTCATTCCCTTATGCCCAGAATTCTTAGGTATGCCAACAAACATACCAGTCTTGATTTCTTTGATAACAAGTTGTCTTCTTTCAAACGATCACTGAATCAAATCAATTATTACCACCTCTCTCCCGCTTCCACTCCCACCAAGTCTACTATTTACCATTGTGTCTTTCTAATTTCCGTTATAATAATTTTCCATGTACGAATATGTCCTAAAAAATGCCCAGTGGGCGTATATATAAATAAATAAATATGTCATAAGCCCTGCCTAGACTTCCATATCCTCTTATGGAATGTCTCCATCTATGTTGTAATATATTCATCTTAAAGAATAATGTTCGTATTACTCGTAAATCGTTTGCGAGCTTGTCAATATTTCTACGGGGCGGGTCATGTCGATAAATTCTTATCGACCCCGCTATAAATGTGGATATAAATTCGTGCCAAGATAACGCTGTGCCAACTTGCCACCCTACACTTAAACTTCATGCTGTTGAAAATATTTAAAATATTATATGTTTGATGATTATGATAAAATTATAAATAAACTTATCAATAAAATTTCTTGGTTTATTTTTACTTTTTATCATTTTGACCAACGAGCGCTTTCGCCTAAGTAGGCATCTTCAAGACTGGTGAATTGTTTACAACATTTACAGTTTTTATACTACTCTTAACATATTTTGGAGATAAGATCAAATAAGTATTTGAACAGAGGACAGAAACATAAATATTTACATTAACATATTACAATAGAGATGAAGAACATTTAAGAAAAGGTAATATAGAAGTCTAGGCATCTACAGGGCTTATGACCTGTCAATGGCTGATTTAAGTGGCCACTTTACACACTGTGTAACATTCACCATTCTGCCTATATTTGAACATCTATATTCCTTCAATTCTTTCATCTGTTGATGTTTGTGAAGTTAAAGAGCTGAAACTTTTATTTATGCGGGTGAGATTCATCTAATTGAATTATTTCACCTACATACTAGGCAACGCCTGAAAATGTTTTTTTTTTTTCAATTTCTATTCTTCTTCATGGACCAGGTAATTTATCAACAATATTTTGAGTTTGTCCAAATTTTTGTAGACAAGATCTGGATTCAACTCCCTAGGGAGCTGTTTATATTAACATATTACAACAGAGATGAAGAACATTTAAGAAAAGGTAATATAGAAGTCTAGGCATCTACAGGGCTTATGACCTGCCAATGGCTGGTTTAAGTGGCCACTTTACACACTGTGTAACATTAACCATTCTGCCTATTTTTGAACATCTATATTCCTTCAATTCTTTCAAATGTTGATGTTTGTGAAGTTAAAGAGTTTTTTTTTTCTTAAATGTTCTTAATCTTAGTTTCATTTTTTTTATGTTCTTCATCTCTGTTGTAATATGTTAATATAAACGGCTCCCCAGGGAGTTGAATCCAGTCCTTGTATACAAAAATTTGGACAAACTCAAAATATTGTTGATAAATATTTACAACTAGTTTGCTAAACTGTTCATTTTTGGGAGTTTTTGGACCGAAATTGGGATTAAGCTTTTATTATTTTAAAAGTTAGGAATGTATTTCCCACTCTGTTGTATTTCGCCATGTGTTCTTTTCTTTCCAAGAGTGTAAATAAATAAATAAATAAAAACCAAAACGACATGCATTTTAATAGGCACATGCACTGATTAGGACAAACATGCACTTATTAAATTATGAAAATATTATGTTGATTAAGAATTAATGAAAAAAGTAGAGGGGATGGAGGGAGGGAAATGATTATTGACAATTCTTGGTGGAATAACATCGTCTTGGTTAACTAACTTATATTTAAATATAAGTTACTAATTAAAAATACTTGGTACACTTTCTCCCTTAAAGTACACCGCCAACACATGTTTTCAATAACTTTGTCCTACTCTGGTTTATTGAAATATTATGTATTGTATCTCTTTCAGCTTATTTTTCAAATGTACCCACACTTAAGATAATATTTAGTTTTATATAAATTATCCTTACACAGTTCATATTTACCAGACTGAAGATGCCCATTAGAGGGTGAAAGCGCTAATTGGTCAAATAAATAAGTAAAAGCGTACTAAGTATTTTTAATTGGTAACTTATATTTAAACTAGCGGACCTGGCAGACGTTGTCCTGCCCAAACTTTAGCTTGTCTGCTATTAGTTTGGATTTTTTTTATAGCTAAGTAAGTACCTAGGTACTTGTTTATGGTTGAATAAGTATTTTACAAATATAGAATTCTTTTCGCAAATGTCAAACTCGTCTCTTCTCACCAACAGGTGTGCACTTTATTCATGAATGTGATTTTCAAAATGTATTGAATGCCTGTTAATATTATTTAAGTATTACCAAACGTCCAATAAAAATAAATAAATGGAAATAAATTATTATAAACGTAAGGAAAGAATCTGATCGGCATCCATAAAAAGAAAATGTTGTTAGTAAACATTCAAAAACATTTTTTTTTTAAACACAAAAAAGCATCCTTCCATTTTTTCGTATTTGCATTCTCGTCTAATGCAATTCTGGTAGGTCGATTAAAAAAATATAAATTCTTCTAACTTTTTTTTTACATGTTCGATTGAAAATTTGAATCTACGAACACGCGCAGCGCAAAGATCTACACTTCGCTGAAAACAGCACTAAATCGGTTAAGCCATTTAGGAAGAGTTCAGTGACATCACACGTACAAAAAAATTATATGCATAAAGATATAAGTATTCTTTATTTAAAATTGATAACGATTTGAGGCTGGTAGTGATGCAAAATTTAAATAATGAAATTTTCAATTCAAGAAATGCAAAAGGAAAACAGTTTTTCCCATATCTCCGCAATAAACTGAAAGTGGTGCGCCATTAACGGGTTAAATGTATTTGATACTTTAAAACACGCCTTAAAGAATTCAACCCTTCGTCTCCAGGGACCAATGGGAGAATTCAAGAATACAAATCTAAGAGAAAACAGAATTCTAACAATTCCCTTTAAAAAGGAATTTGTGGTTTTTACGTTGCAGCTTCGGAATAGAACCTTTTTTGTTTGGTTAAAAATTAATATTTGATTTAACGCTCTAAACCCCACTTTTACACCATGATAAAATCCATATTTTCATCATCATCATTCCTTGTCCACCTCCAGTTGGAGCATATGATGATAGATGGTGCAGAACTGCTATCATGAACCTACTCACGGAGGCAAAGAAAATTTTTAATTTATGATTTTTATTTAACACATTAAAATAAAATCACTTTCTTTTTATGTACCACTTAACCTACTAGTTTCGGCAATACAATGCCTTCTACAGGGTTAATTAGAAACTAACATAACACATTGCACAAAAACCGCCCTTAAACCTGTAGCAATTGCACAGAAATCTTTAATCCGAGTAATTTAAAAAAATAACATTTCGTTATTCAAGCGACTTGCTCTTCAAAGAATTCAGAGTACTGAATATTATTCAACAGTATTTATTGAGAACGGTAGTGGTTTCACACATAAATAGAGACATTTACCCGAGCGTCAACCACAACCATAATACAAGATACTCTAATAGGGATCTGATACTAAGTGAAGGGGTCAACACTGTTCTGGCATCGAGACAACACTATTACGTAGGCAAAACGGTCCATAACCCTTTGCCAGAATCGTGGCAAGACGGGAGTGTTGTCAAGTTACGGAAGGTGTTGACCTCGCTCTTTCATGACATTGATCGTAGGGAGTCAGAAAAGTTGATGCATGCCACGGATTGGAGATTCTTACTGGATGTCGAAAATAAAAAAATAAGGAATAATTTAAAAAAAATATATTTATAGATGACAACTATGAAGTTTCGCATAAATAAATTGTCTATGTTTTTATGAATGTATGTATGTGTATGCGCAGGAATGTATGTACGTGTGTGTGTATGTACATGTGTATATATATGTATGTGTATATATATGTGTGTATATATGTGTATGTCTGTATGTATAAGTTTATATTTTGTTTGTCTGAGCTCTATATTAACTTGTTAACTATTATAATATATTAAAATGTAATTGCCTAGCTTGGAACGGGGAATGTACCCTTGTTAGCTGGGCAAAGTGAACATGGAATTGTATTTTAATTGGCGCGATATGTTAAGACCACCATAAGTGCTGCAATATAAAATTTTATTTTATGTTTATATTCATGTTTATTGTTATATTTATGTTTATTGTTATATTTATGTTTATTGTTATATTTTTGTTTATATTTATGTTCATGTTTATATGTTCATATGGTAGAATTGGCTCTGCACTTTATAGCCATTTTACTGGAATAAAAATTTAAATAAATAATAAAAATTTAATAAAGAGTGTAAATAAATAAATAAATAAATAAATATACATAAACAATTTAATGTAAAAGCTTTGTTACTATACGCACGTAAACATTATTCTCTACCTTCCATAACTCAGATCACAAATACAAGAGTTACTAAATACTCCACCCTGATGCTGCAAAAAATAAAAAAATAAATACAACCCTTGATCATAGAGGATTGGCCTACTACTCGGTTAAAGTGTATAATCTACTTCCATTATCCATAAGGACTATCAGTAAGCTCTCACAATATAAAATTGCTATTAAGAAACGGATAGTGGAGGTGGATTGCGCACGGATCGACGAGTGGATCAAGCCAAATATATGTAAAATGTGTGAACTATTTATGAAATTTGTTCTATTGGTCTATATATTTTGGCGGCCTCCGTGGTGTAGTGGTCAAGACGCTTGACTCACGCGCGGAAGGTTCCGGGTTCGATTCCCGGTGAGAACACAAAAATTAAAATGTGATTTTTCTCAAGCCTGGGTGCTCTGTGATGTAATTCACCACTGTAATTAGGCCTCCTGGCCTGTTGTGGTGCAAAAAAATGTAAAAAAAATATTTATATATACAAAATGGTTATGTTTTTTACGATTGTTTTAGTTTTTTATTGTTTATTATGTCAATAATAATTAGGTTTATTGGATTAATTAAGTTTTTTTGTTGTTATTATTATGTTAACTTTGTTAAATAGCTAATCTTGCATGTTTCCCATTTTGTAAAATGTTTCCCTCGGCACGGGACACCC
Source organism: Micrasema longulum (assembly GCF_059751315.1). Taxonomy (NCBI): domain Eukaryota; kingdom Metazoa; phylum Arthropoda; class Insecta; order Trichoptera; family Brachycentridae; genus Micrasema; species Micrasema longulum. Next base: position 378,536 of record NW_028278111.1, read on the forward strand.
CAGTGAGAGAACATTATTCTATATAAAAAAAGAATACTAACAATGTAAAAGTATAAATAAATAAATACATAAAATTTTCATATTCATATTTCAAGACGATATAACATACATAACATAAATAAAATTGGATTATTTTGAAATATTGGAGATTAGAAAGGCTGTAAATAAAAATTCAAACAATATTAATAATCAAATAAATTTTATTTTAATCCTATTTTCAATATGTTCCCTCTCCCTAAACCCACACACAAACCCCCCCTCTCTACTTCCGTAGCCACGCCCACTCTACCCTCACTGTGAAAATTATATATATGTTTTGTTAGTTTGTAATTAACCCTGAAGACGGCATAGTATTGCCGAAACTAGTTGTTTGTCAGATTATAAAAATATAAGTGGTACATAAAAACAAAGTGATTTTATTTTAATATACTAAATAATAATGTTCCACAAAGTAAGTGCTTCAAACATCAAAAATATACATGATTTTTATTTTTGCATGCCACTAAACTTCGCTTCATATATGGTCACACTGATGATTAAATTTTTAATGCAATCTTTTAGGAAAATGTGTGATATAACTATGTATGAATGGTCAAAATGTCGAGATTCGTGCACTATGTATGGCTGAGACAAGCACTATCGACAAAATCAAGAAAGGGGTGTTTCGTTGGTTTGGACATGCAGAGCGAATGGACAACAAGGATTTACGATACGAATGTTGATAGAATTATTACGGCCTCCGTGGTGTAGTGGTCAAGACGATTGACTCACACACGGAAGGTTCTAGGTTCGGTTCCCGGTGAGAACACAAAAATTAAATGTAGTTTTTTTCAAGCCTGGGTGTTCTGTGATGTAATTCACCATGGTAATGAGGAAGTTCAGTGGTTTTTTTAATAAAATATTTTTTTAAATGTACTATTACTAAACCAATTTTTTTTTCAATTTTTGTATATCGTACCTATTATTAGCGCTACGATTTTTTAAAGTTTTGTATTTCTGAAATAACTCGGCGTGTGACGTCAGAGGTTCTCTTTGCTTATTCTCGATGAATTCTGCCCATTGGTCCTTTCACGTCAAGCAAACCGGAAATCTTCCATAACTCTCTCATCATTGGTTGATTCAAATGAACCAGTGACGTCGTTCAAAGTAGTTCGTTTTAATTCAAGTATATTTTATTATTTTTTTCATCCATTTTCCGAAAACCTTGACGCACAATTTGATTCTTCAAATTTTACTGCACCCAAGAAAACATTAATTATATCAAATTTCCCGTTGGGCTGAAGTTCCTCGTTGAGTCTCGTGCCTGTTGTGGTGCAAAAGAAAAAAATATGCAGAAAACGAGGAAGACCGAGAAAGGCATGACTAAATTCAACAAATACTTAAAATCGGACATATCAAAAGTCGGAATAATCGCCGGGGGTGCTTGAGAAAATGTTTTAATGTAGAGGAAGTGGGGTCTGTACTCAAAGAGAGTGATATGGCGTTCTATCCTCTCTGCGTACTTCTATAAAGAAATAATTATGATTTTAATGTAAATAATCAGATTTTAACGTTTTTGATATAAATTCATAATCGCTGTCTTTTCGGGAAATTTTAAAACCAACATTGGATTCTTTTCCCCTCTACCGAGGATCCTCAGAACAGTTAACAAAATCTCTCCAAACAGTATTGACTTGAAATGACACACTTTTTGCAATAGCTAAAGTGGATTTTATAAATAATTAATTGTAAATAAATAAGTGAAAAATGTCTTTGATATTAAAAACCACAGAATTAAGAATAGTCCAGAAACCGCATACGCACATCAAACAGAAGGCGACTCAACTACTCGTAAATGAGTAGGTTTACGTTTTGACCCATTAGTTTCTTTGTAGACGTCGCTCAGTACGTAACACCTGATTCGAATTCAACCATGCCGTGTTGTGTCCTTTTAAAGTTTAAAACACTGCTAAGATCTTAAAGAAACAGGATGCAATCACATTTCATCTGTAATTTGCAAATGAATGTGAATATAACAAATGCATTACTTATTTTTCCATCGGTCAGATTGTCGAAGAAACAAAATGGAAATTTCGTTAGTGCTGCCAGGGTAGTATTTTTTTTTACCCTGCTTTGCTCATCTAATGAAAGAATTAATGAAAATTAGACCTCAGATTAAACAACGCCGTGGGGGACATTTGAACGACATTATCTTTGAAACATCAAATATTATTTAACATCATATAAAAATATCTATTTTATGTCAAATTAAATTTGTTTTATATTTTAAGTTTCAGGTTCATTAATTCGATTACTCTTATTAAATGACCCTTTACTCATCTACTCTGTTGTGTCAATAAATGTTTCCGCGTGCACAATAAAATTTTAGAAAAATTAACCGATTACTTTTTCTTTACCGTACATTTGTGTTATGATTTTTTTTTCCATATCAAGCAACATTACCCGACAACTTCACGAATGCGAGCGGCGAATGTAAGGCGGAGTGGGGGAATTATCGGACACAGTCCGATGTATTCAAATATGATTCTACGCTCCTTCTGGACTATTCTTAATTATATGTTAAAAACTATACATTGAACAAACTTCTCACTAGAATGAACCTTTCAGAACCTTCTAGATGTAGGTTTTGCAGTGCAGACGAGGAAACACCTTTACACGTTCCATTTGAATGTGCTGCTTTACATCATAAAAGAAGCCGCATCCTTGGAGGACCACTAGTTAAACCTGATGATGTCAAACAGCTTCGAAATTAGTAAGCCGCACGCATTTATTGCGGACACACGGTAATTGCATTGGGATATATCGCGTAATCGTCGTCTGACAGACGAAAAGTTGATAGTTCTGTAACTGTTTCATCCTTACATATTTAAAAGTTAAATTTATATATTTACTAGCGGACCCGACAGACGTTGTCCTGCCCGAACGTTGGCTTGCCTGCTATTACCTTTGAAAAAGACTTTTCATTGATAAGCAGGTATCTAGGTACTTGTTTATGATTAAATTTCAAAACCAAAAATTGTTATTATTCAAATATTGAATTTAAGTAGGTACCTAGGTACTTGTTTATGGTTGAATTCGAAAATATAAAATAAATATTTTTTCAGATATGGCATTCTTTTCCAAACGTCAAACTCCGGTATTTTCACCAACAGAGGGGTGTACTTATTTAAGATTACAATTTTTAAAAATGTGTTGGATTTGATATTATGTTAGTATTACTAAATATCCAGTAAATAGAAAAAAATGCTGTTTGTAAACATTCAAAAACATTTTTTTTTATACACAAAAAAACAATCTTTCCATTTTTTTGTAAATGCATTCTCCTCGAATGCAACCCTGGTATATCGATGAATAAAGCATTTATGCTCTTTACTTCTTTTTTCATACTAGATTGAAGATTTTAATATCTACGAACACGCGCAACGCAAAGACAACGAAAGATCTATATTTCTCCGAAAACCGCACATACGTAGGTTAAGCCGTTTAGGAGGAGTTTAGTGACATCACACGTTTAGAAGAATTTAAATAAAAATAAAGAATTGAAGATTGCGAAGAAAACAGTGGTCAACTAACAAGTAGAACTACCGAGTGAGCGAAAAATGTGTAGTTTTTGCCCGCTGAAAACGTCGCATGACGAAATACTTCTGTAAGGGTTGCTAAAGACCCATTTGTAACAAACACACTGTTGTTATATGTTGTAGCTATACCGTGTAGGTTAATTTATAAAATACTTTAACTATTTAATGGCTTGAAAATTAAGATTGCTATTTTGGGTTATTTGTTACAAAAAATTATGTTCTGTTTCGTTATATGACAGACAAAAGTTTAGTAACGCCGTTACTCGAATATAAGAATTCTCTTTTTGTAGAAATAAATCTCCAATTTTATTTCCGTATTCAATAAATAACATTCATCTGGAAAAAGTCACAGAGATTCGAGATCTTCGTGTCATATTTGACGAAAAACTTATATTCAAAAGCCACATTACTTCTACAAGTATGAAAACTTTGGGTTTCATTCTTAAAACCATAAAGGATTTTGATTCAGTTAAAATAATAAAAAGTCTTGTATATATCCTTGGTTACAAGCCAATTATAGTACAACTCTACTATATGGTCACCTTTTAACAAAATTGACATAAATAATGTTAAAAGAGTTCATCGACATTTTTAAAGATTCATTCATATCAAACTGCATATTCCTATTAATCAAATTAAGTATATGTTTTTGTTATTTTTTTAAAATATACGTACTCTTGAGGATCGCAGGACAATAACTGAACTAAAAACTTTATATTTATAATTTCTCTGTACGTGCGATGTCACTAAACTCCTCCTAAACGGCTCAACCAATTTACGTGTGGTTTTCAGAGAAATATAGATCTTTGCACTGTGCGTGTTCGTAGATTAAAATCATCAATCTTATATGTAAAAAAAAAGTAATTGAGTGAGCATAAATGTTTTATTCATCTATCTACCAGAGTTGCATTCGAGGAGAATGCATTTACAAAAAAAAAAGGTGTTGGTTTTTTGTGTAAAAAAAAATTTTTTTTTTTGAATTTTTACAAAAAGCATTTTTTTCAGTGGATCTAAATCAGATTCTTTCCATAAATTCCTTAGAATTTCTACCAATTTATTTATTTTTACTGGATTTTTGGTAATACTAATATAATATTTAATTCAATACTTTAAAAAAAATCGTATTCCTACATAAATACACCACTCTGTTGGTAAGAAGACCGGAGTTTGACGTTTGCAAAAAGAATGCCACATTTTTATATAAAATCATTAATTCTAGTTTCGATTGTTGCGAACTTCTGAATTTAATAAATATTGATATACCAACACGTAGACAAAATACTCTATATTATTGACACCCTTCTCAAACCAACTATCTTTGTCAACCAACAATACCGCGTATACACAGACTAGGAAATGAATGTAACTCATATGGACATTTTTAACTCGAGTCTCTGTGAATTCAAATAATCTCTTTATAAATATTTATTGATGTTCTATAGTAACGATTAACGAATTATTTGCAAAAGCTACTTAGGCTGGTGTTAACTCATTTTATATTCATATATACTTACTTTTTTATATCTTTTGTATGTTGACATACAAACATGTATATGCATACATGTACATATATTTGTTATTTTTCTTTTTTTTTATACCCATGTTTTATTATTGTTTTTAAACTTACTAACTCATTTTATATGGTAAAAGATACTTGTGCCGTATAATAAATAAATAAATAAGGTTAGTGAGCTAGAATTAAAGAACCCGGGCTTGGAGAGCGAGAAATATTCACGCGGACCCGTCACAATAGATCTTCACAGGTCGCAGTGACGTCAGGAGCTTGTATAGCACCATACCTTTGAGAATAAGAAACATTAATGCCAATCTATTAGGACCAATCTTCAATCTCATTGATGAGCTTAAAAAATAAAAAAATAAATGTATGAGCACTTCTCGTTTATCCGCCGTTTATTTTTTTCTTTTCGTCGCTTTTACAAGGGTGAAAAACCCACCCTTAGAGAAATTTCAGAGAATCTTATTAGTGTCGAATATTTTAGTCAAAGGAAAGTAGTTGGAGTGGTATCGAGCGAGTTCTTTGAATTGCAAATTATTGGGAGAAATTTCTCCATTGTCGAACGTTTTTACGAACGTTGATACCCGTCTAACTTCAGTTTTATTTTTGTTTTTTGTAACTATTTTTAAATCCATTAAGATTGAGAATTTTAATTGACTTGGAAAAATAGGTTCTCATAAAAAGGCGAAGTATTAAGGCGACGCTTATCTCTAAACGGATTTCAAATTTAATATTTTGATTCGTGGAAAACGCACCAAATATGAATAAAAAATGTTTTGTTCGTAAAATTTGTTCTAGTGATTTGAAGATAAAGAATTGAAAAGTAAAGTTTTCGATGATAAAACTTTAATTTTTAACCTTAACTCTTGAAAGACTGGTAAAAAGTACTTTTGCCCGCAGTGATGTAACATCATGTTACCACTAGCAAAAGACGAATTATTATAAAGTTCAGACGTTTGAAAAAAAAACACGGTGACATACTGTTTAATAATTTCTTTTCCATAATTTATAAAAATAAACATTTAATTTAACCCTGTTAAAGCAGAATAAAATAAAAAATGTAAATACGCCAGCCATCTTACGTGCTTGCGTGCATCCCTCATCACTGTCAATAACCGGCTGAATCTGTTTCACGCAAACACTGGCCACAGAACAGCGTCCCTGTCTTCCTTGTTATGAGTTCTATCTTCGCGCTCTCTCTCTTATACGAGACGCGAATCTGACTTGTGGGGATGCACAGAAGCTGGCAGCTGACGGAGATGCCTGGAAGATCTTCGTGGACACCGTATGCTCCAACTAGGGAGCGGACATGGAATGATGATGATGATGATACGATATGTAAAAATATATTTAAAAAAAATTGTCTTAGTTAAATAGTATATTAGTCTTAGATTAATAACCTAATAGAGCCGCCCATACGGAGAAAAACGATTCTATGATAATTGACCATGAAGTTAGCTACAGATTACTGCAATACAACGAGCCGTAGGTTTTTGGGTTGAGAATTGCAAGCACAAACAGAAACCGTCCATTACACGTTTGTTGTTAAACAAAATTAAACCAAACTAAAAATTTGGAACGGCTATGTTCTAAGCAATAGACCCTAAGGGCTTTTCTAGAGAATTATTACTCCAAGATATTAATAAATCCTTTTTTTTTAAACCACTAATTTTATAAAATTTAAATATTATCAACAAAACGCTACGTATGACAGAAATATCATCATGAAACACCATTATAAAAAATATTTTATAATGACCCCAGTTTGGGGGATTTTTCCATTTTTGCTCCCGTAACGGGCTCCATAACAGAGTAACGGAAGTGAGCCTTTTTTTATCTCGTTTTAACGATTAAGGGGTGGCTGTACATTTTTCTACCCTTAATACTGTATAAACTGAAAAACCGTTAGAATGCTATGTCGACGCCTTAATTTCAATACAACGGAAGTAATTTTTTTCTGTATTTGAGATTGTAATTGAATATATTTCTCCGAACAAAATGCATCTATCTCTGTTGTGGGGGTCAAAGTCCAGTGATCAATGACATACGCGCGTACTAAATGATTTTACCTGAAATATAGGGCAATGACCCAAGAAGCAACTCAGAATTTTCTATTGAATACAATACAATACAATATCATCAATCTATGTAAATTCGACCAAATAACCAAATATCGCACGCAACTACACTGGCTCAGTATCAGGCGTGGAAGAAACATTCACATTCTATCACCTCTTCACAATATTTTAAATAATCCTACTTCACCTGTTTATCTGAGAAAGCTCTTTCAACCTCTATGACAGCATGGGGTATCTTTTCGTTCTAGTAACGAGAGAACCCTTTCAATACCCGCACACCGCTCCATTTTTTTTTGCCTCCTTTTTCACAGTCGTATATGCTTGATTGTGTTATAATCTACCGAATAATAAATGTCAGAGGCGCTTGCCCCTTCTTTATTTAAATTCAAATAACGTATGAAATGTCGCTTCCTGAATATTTGAGTTTTTCCTTTCTCCTCCCTCTTTCTTCCCTATTTACCCCCTTTCCTCTTCATAGTTAAGTGTAGATATTTAGTCCATTTTATTTCTTAAAAAAATATGCATGTTAAAAAAATATGAGTGTTTGTTTTCTCATTATATTTATTAATTATTTATTATGCCATTTGTTACATTTGTTGTTGGTTGTCAAGCCTCAAGCAAAATTTAAAAATAAAAATGTAAATAGGGGCTAGATTTCTTATTGTTCATGCGCTTTGTAGCTGCAAGACGTTCTGTTATCTAGCTCATATTTATCATAATTGTAATATATCATAATTGGAGACGAGGAACTAGAATCCTAACCGTCCATGCACTCTGTAGCTGCAAGACGTGTTGGGATATTTATTTATGTACAGCGCCCTTGAGGTGATTTTCACAAAAATGGCGCTGTATAAATTATCCAAACACTAGACATTATTGAGCCAAATGTCAAAAAAAGCTGTCGCCATAGAAAAGGTAATTTAATTTTCTTTTTTTTTGTATTAGATACTCCTTAATTCTTTGCATATGCAATATATTGTTTTTTTTTAAATGGTAAACACCGATTTTTCGCCAGTGAACTGTATTTATTTAGGAAGAAAACAAAAAACAAACCGACGCGAGCGTTGACTTAGAGATTACACACGCGTTGACTTATGACTGCGATAACCTAAGCATGTTCATCATTGTTGATTGTGATCGCTCAAATGCTTAGCATGTTCGAAATACAAAGCGCGCATTTTTGCCTAGCAGTAGCATATGCACCACCAGGTGCATGATTAGGGTTTGATGATGATGATTTTATTTGAATATTTATTATATGAACATATATGTAAACTAGCGGACCCGTCAGACGTCGTCCTGCCCGAACGTTGGCTTCCCTGCTATTAGCTTGGTAAAAGACTTTTTATTGATAAGTAGGTACCTAACTACTTGTTTGTGATTAAATTCTAAAACTTCAAATTGATAATATTATGATATTTCATTTAAGTAGGTACCTACCTAGGTACTTGTTTATGGTTGAATTCCAAAACTTAAAATAAATGTTTTTTTTAAATATGGCATTCTTTTTGCAAACGTCAAACTCCGGTCGTCTCACCAACAAAGGGATGTACTTATGTAGGAATAAGAATTTTTTAAGTGTATTGAATTTAATATTATTTTAGTGTTACCAAAAATCCAATAAAAAGAAACAAATGGGTAGAAATTAAAAGGAATTTAAGGAAAGAATCTGATTGAGATCCACAAAAAGTAAATGCTGTTTGTAAACATCAAAAAACTAACTTTTTTATGCTCAAAAAAACAACATTTTCCATTTTTTTGCAAATGAATTCTCCTCGAATGCAACCCTGGTAGATCGATGCATGAAATATTTATGCACCTAACTTTTTTTAACATATTCTATTGAAGATTTTAATATCTACGAACACGCCCAGCGCAAAGATCTATGTTTCTCTGAAAACCGCACGTAAATCGGTTAAGCCGTTTAAAAGGAGCACGGTGACATCACACGTACAAAGGAATTATATATATAAAGATGTGTATAATCACATGCCGACTTTTCTACGTATACCAGTTTCTTGATGTGCCTTTCCGTCTCTTCGTCAAGACACTAATTAATCTAACATGCAAATCCAATTGTTGGGATTTGCATTTTAGCACTTTAATATTTCAGAGCGCTAGGACTGACTAAGTCCCGGTCATAATAAAGTGAGAATCTCCTGCAATTAAAAAATAATATTTTTACTTGGGAGGAATATCGGATTTAACATACTGTACTAATTTAATTCATTTATTTAGAATAATTTATATAGCGCCATTTTTGTGAAAATCACCTCAAGGGCGCTGTACAATAAGCATTTCAACACGTTTTGCGGCTACAGAGCGCATAAGCAGTTGAGATTCTAGTTCCCCATTTCCATAAACGTAATTTTAATAATTATATAAGATTAACAAATTACAACAGGAATGGAAAATACCTTTCATAAGGGAATATGGAAGTCTAGGCACTTACGGGGCTTATGACCTGTCATTGGCTGGTTTAAGTGGCCGCTTTATACACTATGTAACATTCACCATTTTGCCTGTGTTTAAACATGCAAATTTTATTCAATTCTTCCATTTTAGTGTTGTAATTTGTTAATCTTAATGACTCCCGAGGGGGTGAAATCCAGTCATTTGTCTACAAACATTTAGACAAACTCAAATATTGTAATTATATAAGAGCTAGACTACAATACGTCTTGCAGCTACATAGCGCATGGACGTTTAGAAATCTAACTCCAATTTATTCTGCACAAAAAAGTGGTAGGAACAAACAAGCAAACTAACAAACCATCACGCCGTTTCCCCTTAAGGGTAGGCAGAGAGGATAGAACGCCACAACACTATCTTTGCGTACAGATCTCGCTTCCTCTACAGATCATACATTTTATCATGCACGCGCGCCGATTATTCCGACTTTTGACATGTCCATCTTCAAGTATTTGTTGGATTTGGTCATGCCATGTCTTTCTCGGTCTTCCTCTATTTCTGCATCCATCAACATTCGCATTGTAAATATTCTTAGCCGTTCTTTCGCTGGCTCCTTTCTTGATTTTGTCGATAATGCTAGTCTCAGCCTTACATAATGCACGGATCTCAACATCGGTAACGAATATGGCGATGTTGATATATTTCGTTACTTATTGAGCATATTCAAGACCAAAGTACTACAGGCGACCGACGCGACGGAGTCTAGTCAATAAATCCTCGATCGTATTTATGTATGCTTAAAAGTTAGCCCGTGTTATGTTTTATATTTTTAGTTTATAAAACCCTTTTCAGTTTTCAACATTTTTCATAACTTCACTTTAAAGTTTAGTTTACCGGTGTAAAAAAAAAAATTATAATTATGTTTTATTTGAATCCTACTATGCCTTATATTATAAACATAATATAATGTATGTATTATGTCTTAATAGTGTATTATGTCAACTATGTAACTTTATTTTTAAATTTTAAAAATATTTTTAAAAAAAATTTATATTTGAAAAAAGTTAATTATGTTTAATGTGTAACTTTTTCTTATTATATAGTATGTATAATGTAAAAGCCCCATGGGCGTCAAAGAAAAGAAAAGAAAAAAAAGAAAAAATAATAATTTGTGCATCTATCGTACATAGTTTTACCACACATTTTTTTTTATTTTTTTTATTTTTTTTTTATTTATTTCTTAAGTTAGCTTATATTAAAACTAATATAAACTATTATGTACATTTACATCATCTATATATATTTACATTTCCTTACAGTAACTTATACATTTATTTTTAAATTCTTTCAGACATTTTTCATTCTTCATACATTCATTTATACATTCTTCATACATTCATTCTTCATACATTCATTTATAGGAAGTATTTTTAATTTGCAAATAACCGTTTACGAATAGAATCTAGATTACATGTCCTGCAGCTACAGAGTGCATAGGCAGTTAAAAATCTAGATGCCATTTACAGTTGAAGTTGATTTTGATACAATATGAAAGCTAACATCGCAAAAAGTCTTGCAGCCACAAAGCGCATCGACCAGTGGAATTTCAGCAACATAAGAATTAATTAAAAAAGTTTACAACAAAAAAACAACACAATAAAGTAAGCTGCTTGTTGTATGCTTATGATGCAGTTCTGTTAGCAAGCAGCAAGGCTGATTTGCAGCAAATAGTCTCTAGAATGTATGATGTATGCCTGGAGAGCGAATTGGCGATGAACGAAAGTATGTCAAAAGTGATGGTATTTGAAAGGAATAGTGAGGTTACTGACTGCATAATAAATGTAAACAACGAATGTCTCGAGCAAGTAGAAGAATTTGTGTATCTGGGAAGCATGTTTTCAAGAGATGGAAGAGTAGAAAAAGATGTTGAAAGAAGAGTGAATGCGGGCAACAAAATGAATGGAGCACTAAGCGCAGTAATTTCTAATAAAATATGTCAGTCGAAGCTAAACTGGCAGTGCACAACGGAGTTTTAGTCCCAACACTTATGTTTGGAAGTGAAACATGGAACTGGCAGAGGAAGGATGAAAGCCGAGTGAACGCGGTTGAAATGCGATCTCTTAGACGAATGTGTGGGAAATCAATGTATGACAGGGTTACGAATGATGAAATCAGGCGAGAGTGTAAATCTGAGTCAAGTTTAATTGATAAGATTCAGAAAGGGTCTCTGAGATGGTTTGGTCACGTAGAACGAATGGACGACGAGAGAATGGTAAAACAAGTATATATGGAAAAAATAAACGGCAACGTTAGACGAGGACGACCAAGGAAGACGTGGCATGATCAGATAAATCAAAATCTTAAGTTTGGTCATGTCAAAAGCAGACAGAACCGAATGGCATGTATGACAAGACGTATGAATGTGGAAGAGGCTAGGATTGTATGCCAGGATAGACGTGTGTGGCGGTCCATTCTCTCTGCCTACCCCTACGGGGAAATGGCGTGATGGTAGTAGGAGTAGTAGTAGTAATAATAATACATCGAGCAAATAAGTAGTAAGTATGGCAATTAAGTGAACATGTAACAGGACAAAAAGTAAAATATAAAAAACTAAACAAAGATAGCATTCCTTAACTTATTATTAAGATTAACAAGATGACGGAAGCGGTGACCGAGTCTCGAACTCAAAGGGTCCTTATTTTAGGTATTCATTTTTATAGACTAATACAAGAGGTTTTATAGACTCATTAAGTGTTTATATCAACGCTCATAATCAATAATTTCATTCATAAATTTCATTTGTAATATTCACTACCTCAAAAACGGCAGTTTCGTAAGTTGGCAATAAATTTAGTCACAGAAGTCCACGGGTAATACATTTATTTTAATGTTGCTGATGCCATAGACATAATAATAACATACTTGATGTTAGTGTTAATCATTATAATCAAAATTACTAATCTTAAACTTATAAATTAAGAGACGCGTGTGCGATATAATATTGTTATTTATACTTATTTCTTCCTTATTTTACCTTCCGCATTCCAGACATTGACAGATGATAATAAAAACAGATAAAATTTCGAGGAGGTTTTTATTGTTTTTAGTATTTTTTAACATTATTTTAATTTATTTCGATTTATCATGACGGGCTTCGCAGTTAGTAGAAAGCATAGCTTGCTGAATATACTTTAATACTAATTATTATGAAAAAATGTTATTAGTGTTACACAATTTTATTATTTTACAAGAACACAACTATAGTTTCGGGAGAGCACTCCTCCCATCGACGGGTGATATATCACCCGAGTGAGTTTAATATCACCCGTCGATGGGAGGAAAAAATAAATTATATATTTGGCTGAGTTTAATAGTCTTCATCAAGACCAAAAATATCACATTTTTGTAGTGCATATTTTTTTATAATTTATTTTTTAAAGTTATGTATGAAAACATTTCTCCACAATATCCATATTGATTTTGAAAACACAAATTATTTTTCTAATTACATTTCGTATATTTTTATCGGTATACGTAGTATGTGATATTTCCCTATTCAAATGACTTGAACTTAATCATTTATATTCAGATTTCAATAAATAAAGTACTCAATTTTTTATTTTTTTTTATTTTATTTATTTATTTTTTTTAATTAAAAAAAAAATATATTTCTTATTTTTTTATTTAATGCACAAAATACACAGTTTTACATAGACACAATTATATGTTTTTTTATGTCCCGACTTGTTAGAAAATTCCGTGTTAAGTCGGGACTCTATATTTATTTACATATTAATGGAGACAAATTTAAAATCAATCTGAAAAAGCACATGATGACTGAACTAACTAGACTAGACGAGACATAAAATGACTAGACAATATTAAATTTCTAATGTAACCCTAACGGGTTTTTTAAAATTGTAAATAAATAAAAATAAATAAAAAAAAACAATATACAGGTAATTAAAACAATATGCAAAATAATCAAAAAAATATACAAAATAACAATAGAAAAATAAAAATAATAAAAATTTATAATACATGTCGAAAATGGAATCAAAAGCTATATAATTATACGTATGACAGTGATGACATACACATATACGATATACGTATATTGATAATAATTATTCATATTTATATGTACATTACAAAATAGCAAACTAAATTCATACATATAGAAATAATATAAAAAAATCAGTAAAATTAGCTGTATATTAAAATAACACGTAGGTAAACATAATGTCTTGAGAATAATATTAAAAAAGTAAGAATCTTGTATCGAAAAACTCCCTTAAAGACGTAAAAAATGTCAATATCCGAAGTAATATTGTTCAACATAGAGATAGCACTTCAAATAGGCAAAACCATAAGCAGATTAGTCCCGTTTATTGGAATGTAGAACGGTCTATGTTAACGCTGTCTAAGGTAATTATCCGGAACATAAAAGCTGATTCTCCGCATAATTTCAGGGTTGTCAAATAATACCGCGCAACAATCGAAAGAAATCCGTAGTTAAATATAAATCTTTCCGGTCTTCAAACTGTTGTAACCCAGCATACTCTGGAGGAACTCAGTGGGAAAAAGCTATGGATAAAATCCGCACTCTCTCATGTAGAGAAACCGAAGAAATGTCTTCTGAACCCTCTCCACCATTAGAGAGTACTTCAACTCACACGGTCCCATATTGAGCCACTCTCGAGACTACTTCGCACCAACGAGTTAAAAAGAATTCTCAGTGCTCGTGTTTTACCAAAAACCCTGGCTCCTGATAAGAGTGATAGTTTTGAAGCTTTTTACATAGATTTAAAGCTAATTAAAAAAAACATGAGAATTATCTTTTGATTAAAGCTGTAATTTTGGCTTTTAGCTAAATTTTTAAAACTTTTTTGGCTCATATTCCGCTTTGAATAATAATTTTTGCTCGCTCTGGATTCCAATTCCCATTTTGGCACTTTCATTGGACACCCTTAAATGAAAAACTAAGTGATATCGAGGTTATAGAGAATTTTAAACCCCGGGGTACTAAGCACGAATTCAACAGAACGAATGAAGGTGTCACCGATCGTTTGAGCGAAAGATCGTTTTTGGTTCGACGCCCATTGAAATTTATTCCAATGAGTGAAATCATATTCGAAAAGGGAATATGGAAGTCTAGGCATTAACAGAACTTTTGACCTGTCATTTATTCATTGACAGAGATATACACACATACCAGGGGCGTGCGGTGAGGTTTTCGATTACGGAAGCAGCCACTTGATAAAAGGTTTTTTTTATTTATTAATACAATACAAATACAATATTACAACTAAATACAATTTTTCACATTAATCAAATACATATATTTACATTGACGTTTTCCATTACGTAAAAGAAATAAACGATTCTTGTGTACTTAATGGGGAGTGACGTCTTCCAATAATTTATTTTAATTTAATTAATAATATTTTAGGATATCAAAAAAAATTACAAAAAAGATATAAACGATGGTTTCAATCAGTGTTACATAAAGAAGAATTATAGATGTAATTTTTCACTCCTTTTTTAAAAATATTGTTTTCCTGACTGTAATTTTTATTATCTTTGTTCATTTCATTAAAGAAAAATATTTCTCTCGTAGTATAATGCAGTAGTTGTTTTTAATTTAGGAATTAAGATATTACCACCAGGTCGCGTACTTAAGTTTTGGGACTCAGAAATACTACTATTTATTTTATCTTTATGTATTTGAAGCAAACAAGTCTTTTTATAGAGCAATTTTATATCTAAAACCTTAATTTTTTTAATAATTGAACAGTGTCAAAAGTAGACGAATACATGAATAACATTTGTACCTGTTACTAACACAGTTATTTGAATGAAGTGCTTTGAAATAACCTTAAAAGCTATTTTATGTCATAATTTGAGCATAAGATAGTTATATTTCATACTTTTTTATTAATTTATTCATATTTTACTCTTACAAACTATAAACAATAAACAAAATAATGTTACCTCACAGGGCTTACCCGTGCCATGGACACTTAACAATATACTTTTTTGAAATGTTTTTAGATTTGAGAATAAACAAACTAACTTCATAAACAGAGATAATTAACAAAATATTTAGATTGATTAAAAAACTAGGTATATATTTACATCTATATTATTTATATTACAAAACGCACAACGAAAATAACAAACACCTAACATAAGCTATACACTTGCGAAGCAATCCATTGAATATTGGTTTGGGCGAATAAGACAATCCATTTTACTTCTACCTAGCTCCACTATCCATTTTTTTATAGCCTTTTCAAACATTTTCTCGTTACTAATTGTTTGAATAGATATTGGAAGCAGGTATAGATTTAAATTGAACAATACTCAAAATCCCTCTGTCCGAAAGTGGTATTAGTTTGTATTTGTTTAAGTTGTCTTTGTGTTGAGGATCTAGTGATTATATTATTTGTATGTGATGTATTGTAGGGGTTATGTCTTACTATTATAATATCTTTGTATCGACCGATTTAAGTGCTAAATTTGTTTTAAAACACTCACAATATATAAAAAATAAACCTGGTGCCTTACGCTGGATTCATTATTATTATTATTATTTGACATTTTATATACATTTACAATTCATATACATATAAGGGCGGGTATATTGCCTTAAGGCAATTTCTTCCTACCTTTCCAAACCGTTCAGTTTGAAAAAATTACAAGTACATGGACACATTTTTTCTTTCTTATGTTACACAAAAATATTATAACTGTCCATTATTTATTATAGGAGCAAAAATTCATTAACGTTTTTTTGTACACCCACGAACAGACCATGCCTTTGTGGAATTTTTTGTTTACTATTTTTACTATTAATATGTATTTCATTGCTATGTAATTATGCTTTATTTTTTTAATACTCTGTTTTATCATTTATGTTTATTGTAAAAAAAAAAAAATTGAATCTTACAATTTTATACAAAATAAAAACAAAGATTAACAAAATAAAAAAATTAACACTTAACTATGAAGAGAGAAGAGGGGAAGGAAAGGGAAGAAGAAGTATAAAGGAACAACTTAAATATTTCGATAGTGACATTTTAATCTTGACTTAAATGTAAATAAAGAAGGGGTATCTCTAACATTAGTGGGTAGATTATTCCATAATCGAGTAGCTACTCCTGTGAAAGAGGAGGCAAGAAAATTAGAGCGATAAAAGGGTATTAAAAGGGTTCTCTCGTTACTAGAACGAAGAAGTAGTCCGTGTTGTGATAAAAGGTTGGAAGGGCTCTCTCAGATAAACAGGCAAGGTTCAAAAATATTTCGAATATTGTGAAGAAGTGATAGAATGTGGATGTTTCTTTTATGCCTGATACTGAGCCAGTGTAGTTGCGTGCGATATTCGGTTATGCTGTCGAATTTGTCATTCATTCGTCTTTAGAATCGTATGCAACTTCCGTAATTCGACGAGCGAAAGCATTCTTGAACCACTCATATGGATGCAGTCAATTGAAAACCAATCGATTTTATCTCGAGTGCCTCAAAGCACTCGACATTGACAATCGAATACGACATCGCAACTTCAGCTGTCAAACTTCCTTCTTCTAAATAGCTCGGCATTTATGTTTGAATGACGAGTTGGTATTTTTGTTGTATTTAACTTAAATAAGCAACACTGATCAATGTTATGATGATGGCGTATCAACAAAAGTGCAACAAATATGACTGTACCTATATTTGATCCATTATTAAATGAAGTTTCACTAGAAACATGATTTCACAATTATTTTATCGCTCGTCAATATCAAAATACGTATTTGAGATATATATTATGCAATATGATTTTAAAATCCATTAAATGAATATGAAATATGTCTAATAACATTAAGATGTGTGTTATGTCAAAGGCAAATAATAATTATCAATGTTGCAGTGTCTCAGTTAAACATTTTCTCAGTTTCACTAGAAACATGATTTCAAAATTATTTTTTCGTTCGTCAATGTCAAAATACGTATTTGAGATAATATGATAAATATTTTTTGACACAACAGAGAAGAAAAGTAAAGGGTCATTTAATAAGAGTAATTTAATTAATGAACTTTAAACTTAAAATATAAAATATATTTTATTTTACATAAAACAAATATTTTTATATCATGTTAAATAATATTTGATGTTTTAAATATAATGTCGTTCAAGTACACCACGGCGTTGTTTAATCCGAGGTCCAATTTCCATTAGTTTTTTCAATAGATGAGCAAAATAGGGTTAAAAAGTTTACTACCCTGACAACACTAACAATATATTCATTTTGTTTTTTTCGACAATCTGACAAATGAAAACATAATTAAATTTTTAAGTAATGCATTTGCTACTTACACATGCGTTTGCTAATTACACATAAAATGTGATCCCATCCTGTTTCTTTAAGATCCCAAAAGTATTTCTACTCTTTAAAACGACTCAACACGGCATAGTTGAATTCAAATCGGGAGTTGCGTACTGAGCGACGTCTACAAAGAAACTAATGGGTCAATACGTAAAACTACTTATTTATGAGGACTTTAGTCGCCTTATGTTTGATGCGCGTATGCGGTTTCTGGGCTATTCTTAATTCTATGGCTTGTATTCAAATAAAATAATGTATGTAATGTAAAAGCAAACACAATATCCCGCAGACCCGAAAATTTTCTTTCGAATGACGTCAAATTTTTTCCACTTTTTTAAAGTTTTAGTCCCCATTTTTAAATTAAATTTTAACAACCAACACATACGTATATCAAGCAAAACTAATATTTATTTTATTCAAGCTTTGCAAAATTCAATGATTAATTAGCTATTACGTTAAGACGTATACCGCCTGAGACACAATATTTCAATATCATTAATGGATAAATCCGTAAATAAATTATCAGTTAGGGCTCCACTTTGGAACAACTTAATTTGTCAGCGTGCGTCGCATTCCGAGTATAAACACAAGTTGGTACATGATTACTACACCAGGGTTGATATTTTGTATGTAAATACGCGAGATAGAAGTGTTTTCAATGGCCGCGAGAGCGTTTAGCAAAGCACCGCAGGGGCTCAATCACAAATGACTATCGACGTGCTAAAAAACGTGCTAAGTATTTGAGCGATCACAACGAACAATTATAAACACGCTGAAGTTATCGCGGTCGCGTTGCAAAACGCCAAACGCCTTCAAGAATTGTTTAGTAAAAACTAAATTATTTTACTTACAGTTTAGGAATATTCTCCATATTTACAAGGGTAAAATTCAAATATGTGATTGATTATGCGTTGCAAAACGTAAATATTTTGAATTTTGACATTTAATATTAGGTGTTGCCAAGCATCAAGTTGAAGTATGACAATATTAAAAAAAATATAATAATCCCGATCGATAACTTCCACGGATGTTTCATTGTGACCGCGCGTACGATAAACAACCACGGTGAAAAATTGTTATCACGCCGCTAATTAGCACGTCGATAGTCATTTGTGATTGTGGGGTCATTTGGGGTGGTATTCTGTAGCTTAATCACAAATAACTGCTTAAAACTATGCTAAGCATTTGAGCAATCACAATGAACAATAATGAACATGCTTAAGTTATCGCAGTCGTAAGTCAATGCGTGTGTAATCTCTAAGTTAACGCTCGTGTCGGTTTGTTTTTTGTTTTCCTCGTAAATAAATACAGTTCCTTGGCGAAAAATCGGCGTTTACTACAAAAAAAAATATCTACAATATATTGCATTTGCAAAAAAGTAAGGAATATCTAAACCAAAAAAGTGAAAATTAAATTACAAAAAATTACTATGGCAACCGCTTTTCTTGACATTTGGCTTGCCAACCGCCGGTAAATGCAATAAATAGCATGATACATAGTAAATAAATAAATAAAAATAGCAGTTTTCTAATATTTTCCATATTTACACCGGTGAAATTCAAATATATATGTGATTGCGCAGCAGGATCATACTCGCGAAACTGAAATATTTTGACTTTTAATATTAGGTGTTCACGGATGTTCCATTGTGATCGCGAATACGACAAACAACCATGGTTAGACATTGTTATCACGTCGCTTATTAGCATGTCGATAGTTATTTGTGATTGAGCTCCTGAACGCAAAAGCGCGCGTTGAAAACGCATTTTTAACGCGTATTTACGTAGTAAATTCATGCTAACAGAGCAATCTCTTCGCGCGAAATTTCGTTCAGAATACCAGCCTAGCAGCGCTATTCTGAACCGCTCAACGTGTACCGTATCGAAGGCTTTTTTCATCGATATTTTTTTTATTGATGTAAGATAAGTATGAAACAATGCCTGCTGACGATTTGTATGCTTTCAATTCAGCAAGACTTTAATTTAAATTTTAATATGTAAATAAATTTTTGAAAAATAAAAATATATTTCTTTATCAATACATTATATTTATTTATACTTTTACATTGTTTGTATTTTTTTTATACAGAATAATGTTCCCTCACTGGGGTGTCCCGTGCCGAGGGAAACATTTTACAAAAATATGAAACATGCCTAAGATAATAATATTTAACAAAGTTATGAAATATATTTAACAAAGTTAAAAAAATTGACAAAATAAGAACAATAAAAAAAACGTAATTAAACCAATTATCTTTATCATAATTAACATAATAAACAAAATAAAAAACAAAAATATTCATAAAAAATATAACCAATTTATATAGACTAATTAATAAAATTCATAAACAGTGCATTCATTTTACATATTTGGCTTGATCCACTCATCGATCCGTGCGCAACCCACCTCCACTATCCATTGCTTAATAGCAATTTTATATTTTGAAAACTTACTTATTGTCCTTATGGATAATGGAAGTAGATTGTACACTTTAACCGAGTAGTAGGTCAATCCTCTTTGACCGAAGGTTGTATTTATTTTTTTATTTTTTTGCAGCATCAGGGTGGAGTATCTAGCAGGGGCGAATGCTCCTTATAATCGATTACATGCAGCTTACCATATTTTTTTGACATCGTTATTAATGTTTTATAATACTGTAGTATTATAAGGAAAAAACACATCACCAAAAAAATATATTACTTTTCTTGAGTAAGTACATTTATATCATATTTTTTTACTCCATACAGCGACCAGTTGCGCCTCTATTGGCCAAAATTATTACTACTGGATTACACGAGATTACTCTGCTCACTTTAAAATCACTAATTCAAATACGTCTTTAACCTAAAACTTAAGAATCTCGTTCGAAAAATTACACTAGCGATTACAGTAAAATCTTGCAGCTTTCATTAATGCAATTTAGTCTTTCAATACTTTTTCATAAGGGCTAGTATTCTTTAAAATACATCAATTTGACTTACGACAGTCTTAGGGAGGTGACAATATACGCACTCGTTATGTGTGAGAAAGAGATAACGAATATATTTTGTATGTCCTAACAGGGAAGTTACAATAATAAGTAAGTAATTGATCATACTTATGTTTCGGTGGTTTGAAAGTAAATTTGCATTAAAATAAATTAATATTTTGATATTTTAATCGAAACAAATTTATATTTTAATCCATAATAAAGTATAAATCCTTTAAAGGGTTTTAAAAAACAAAGATTCGCTAATTGTTTTTGAATTGTAATTCGTTTTTGTGCATACGATGACAGTTGAATATTGTAGGTTATTCTTCAGTATCTATTAAAACTTTTAAAATTTAGTTAGAGTTATGATAAAAACGTTACTAGTGTATAGTGTTAAGAATAAATATATATGAATAATTATAATATGCATAACTAATGTCGTTTTGTGAATAATAATGTGATATAAAAGTCGATGAAACAATTATTCTTAAAACGTAATTTATGTTTTGTTTGGTGAACTATCGTACTCGGTAAGGAATACTTTTAAATTATTTTATTATTATCATTTATTAAAAAATTCTGTTTTATTTCAAGACAAGTTATAATAGTCTGACTTAACCAAAGATGCACCGGTACGCTAATGAATTATCTAGTTTATTAATTACTTTTTCGACGCCTAGGCCAAAACGCGAAATAGCTGCGCGGATGGGTCATTGCTTTCTAATGACGCAGGCGGGGGTTCGAGTCCATAGGGGTGGGGTTCCTTTTTTTTTTGCAATAATGTTTTTTTAAATTGTATTTTTTAAATAAAATGTTTGTGCTACATTAGCAAATATTTTTACTGAAACTATTAGCCGCTGGAGCCGTTTGTTAGGAATTATTTATTAAATATAAAATAGACTTGTTTTTTATATGCCATACTACCGCCATAGACATTTTATCAGAATTTTCATAGCTTACCAATTTAAAAACTCACCGCTCGCCACTGGTACCTAGTAACTACAGTATTTGTAATGGAAGGAGAGAATAATGTTTACGTGCGTATAGTAACAAAACTTTTGCAAAAAGTTGTTTTATAGAATTTACATCATTCATTGGCTTAAGCCAATTGCACAGAAGATAAATATATACAAGGAACTCCACAAACATAATAAATACTCTAAGCAAAAGCAAACGAGGGCAATAAAAAATATTAAAATTATAATAAAAACACTGTTATGTTCCACTTCTTTTTTATTCAATTACTTACCGGTTTCGGGGTTATTTAGGTGCTCCCTTTTTAAGCCATAATTTATAAATGAATATAATCGTTTTTGATTATTTTAACAGTGTCTACATAAGTCTAATCCATATGGACGTTATAAGTTAAGCCTTTATGTCAAGAACCATTTTATGCTTATTGAGAGAATAATTATAAATTTGCACTTACCCGTCCTCCGCAAATAGACATGAGTGGATTATAATATAATATCTGAATTGGGTTGCGGTCCCGTGGCTAGTGTCTCGGACTCACGGTTCAAAAGTCCGTGGTTCAAATCCCACTCTACCCCAACTTGATAACCATTTTCTAATAGTGAGTTTAACAAATTTCAAAAGGGATGGAGAATACCTTACGACCTGTCATTGGCTTGTTTAAGTAGCCACTTTACACAATGTGTAACATTCACCATTTTGCCTATGTTTGAACATCCATATTTCTTCAATTCTTCCATCTGTTGATTTTAGTGAAGTTAAAGAGCTGAAACCTTTATTGTTGTAAAGAGATTCATCTGACTGAATTATTTCACATACTAGGCAACGCCTGAAAACAATTTTTAAACTTCTTCTTGGACCAGTTGGTTTCGTTACAATATTTGAGTTTGTCCAAATGTTCGTAGACAAAAGACTGGATTTCACCCCCTCGGGAGTCGTTAAGATTAACAAATTTCAACAGGGATGGAGAATATTCAATAGAAAATAATAAAAAAAAGCTAAAGATGTATAAACATATGAATAAATGTATTTGTGTATTAAATATCTTAAATCAGTACCTTTACTCAATGGGAAAAGGTAAAAAAATAGGCGGAAAGTGGGATTATGTAAGTTCATTATCATGTTTTCTTAGATTTCTTTGCCAGGAAAACAATATGGAATAAAGATGGATTGGCATAGGTAGGCTCGAAGTCTTTTCTGTTTATGATTCGTTTTTAAATATATTGTATACCATTATTTTATAGCCTTTGTTACTTTTATGTTATTTTTGTTCAGTTTCTTGTATACAGGTTTATTTATATAACTGTTGTTATTGGCTAAGGCCGTATATATATATATAAATCAATCAATGAATACATAAATAAATAAACAATTCGATAAATAAATAATTAAATAAATAAATAGTTGAAAGTCCCTAGGCTCCACAGATATGGCAATCAGTATGAGGACAAGGCTGATATATTTGGTTCTGGACTTGATAGTTATAAAACGAGTCTGATTTCTTTTTTTCTCTCGCAATATTATTCTTAAACTTTTCTTAATATTTAAAAATGTTTTTACTTTTTTTGTTTTTTCATATTTATGTATTTATTTCGTTAATATATTTGGTTGCTTGTGTGTATTTATCTACTTGTTACTATTGTTATAGTTATGCAATTTCATAATTTTTTGTTATGTATTTATATATGTATTTTTTTTCATATTCATGTTCACTAAATGTTAAAGGCAAGGTTTCGTGGTAGCATTGTGTACTCACGGTCCGAGGTTCACCACCCCCCCCCCCCCTCCCTACACGACGTGAGACCTGCGCGCATGCGTGAACTGGCCGCGGGACGTTGCCAACTCGCGGACAATATTATCATACCACAAATATAAGATAATTTTGTGTTCTGTTATGCCATGTTTTACCATAAAAATATTTTATTAACGAGTATAAAACAAAGGTACTTTTATAAGGCAAATGTAAAGAAAAACATTAAATAATCATGTAAAAATTTAGTAAAAGTAACATAACATTCTACAAAACCTTATTAATAGAAAGCCGGGTAAACAATTCGGCCATAGCAATACTAAAAAAAATGCCCGCCTCGTTTTATTTAACAATCTGACAGGCGGTAAAATAATCTAATTCGTAAATAATATTATTTGTGAATTCTGTACTTACATTTTCGCAATTCTTTAAGAAATAAATATTATTTTATTTTTTCATTTATTTTTGTTTGGGAAAAAAATAACAGCTTTTATATATATTGTATACAGAAAATAAAAATAACTAATTAAAAAACGCATTAATTATCAATAAGAAAATATTAGTGTTGCAATTATTAATTAAGTGCAAATTTTGACGCGAAGTTTTTGTGATATTTATATTAGTTCATAAAATCATTAAATAATTAAAATTAAGAAGAAAATATTCACAGACGATACTTAAGAGAACACAGCATGCTAAAGGATTAAGTAATAATCCGTTTATAGAAATACTTTTATCAACGAAAACATGAATTCTAAATAAAGACTATTATTTTCCAATGTATCGGTTTCATGTAACGCATCCGAAGATTAAATGCTAATACCGATCCACGATCTATTTAGATAACGTTAAAACAATAAGAATACAAATTAATCACAGCATTCAATAAAAAATATTTATAATTACTGAAGTATCATGGCCGGACAAGAGATAACGCGATATCTAATACGTACTTACTGTCCAACGAGCGGGGTGGTGTGGGACGTACACGCCGTACGCGACGTACGCGTTACGAGTAGTCCGACATGAAAAACTCTGCACATAGCACGTATTTAAAGGATATTTGCGTCGCTTCGATATTTTTAATTATAATTAGAAAAAACGTTAGAAATCTCACAAAAAAACATATGACATGTCATCTCAATGTCTTAATGTACATTTCTATATTTTTTTAAACAAAAAAAAACACCACGAAACAGGCCCAAAAAGCGACTTTTTAAACTGGGTCTGAAAAGACCCACTCAGCCACTAGAGTTTTTTTTTCGAGCATCGGGCTTTACGTGTTAAGCACGTTCATTATTGTTTATTGTAATCGCTCAAATACTTGGCATGTTTTTAAGCACGTCGATGGTTATTTGAGATTGGGCTACAGAGATTTTTTACCTTTGAAATGATCGCCCTGTTTGTTTCTTGTCCAAAACGTGCAGTGCGTATGGGGGGTCATGATTTACACATATTCACGTTACAATAAATTCCCTTTGTGTGCATAGGACTTTATTAAAATACAAACAGTTGAGTTGATTTGTTACTCTTCTTTGTACGCTCAAATCCGTTCAGCCCGTTATATCCGTTTAACGACTTTTAGCGGATGGGCGCCATAATCCGTTAGCTGGGGTTTTATTGGCCATTTCATTGCGATTTTCTGTTCCCTGCAAATGCCTCATAGATTTAGATCTGTGAATAATGGATTTTGTGCGCTTTCACGGTTATATGAAAATAAAAAAGACAATAGGGAAATATCGCATACTACGAATACCGATAAAAAATATTTATTTATGTATACGCCCAATGGGCATTTTTAAGGACATATTCACACATAGAAAATTATTATAAAAGTAGAAAGACATAATGAGTTATAGTAGACTTGGTGGGAGTGGAAGCGGGAGAGAGGTGTTAATTTAATTGATAGAATTTAATTTAGTGTTCGTATGAAAGAAGACAACTTGTTATCAAAGAAATTAAGACTGGTATTTTCACAATCAATATGACGACGCACTTCAAAAATATTAATACCATCAAAACTCTTTATTGCTCACTAGTTCGACCCCATCTAGAATACGCTTCTCCTATTTGGTCTCCATTCTACAGGACTCACATTGACCATATCGAGTCTGTCCAACACCGTTTTCTAAGAAAAGTGGCATGGCTGCTCGGATTACAAAGGGGTAATTATTCCTATTTTGAAATAGAGCGATCTCTTTATCTGTCTTCATTGGAGAAACGTAGAACTGAAATGTACCTCTTATGCTTTTTCAAAATACTTTATGCCATAAGTGATATCCCATCTCTGTTGTAATCAATTTCTTTTCATGTTCCCAACCAAATCAAAATCTGCTATTTATTAAATCTTCTAAGAGCAACTTTTGTTTTTATGGCTCAATGTCCAGAACGTGTAGATTTGTCAATTCGTCAGACGACCTGAAATTCTTTGAGATAGATTTTCCGGCTTTTCGTAGATCTCTTCGCGGCTAAAACAGTTTGGGATGAAGTTGGATTGGCATGGTTTAGCTCGAAGTCTTATGTATTTCGTTTTTATGAATAAATTGTATATCATTATTGTATTGCCCTTGTTTTTCTTTGCTAAATAGTTTTATGTTATTTTTGTTTAGTTTTTTTTATTCATGTTTCTTCCTGTAACTGTTGTTATTGGCCTTATAATATTTTTTTTTTATTAAATATTGTGGAGAAATGTTTTCATACATAAATTCAAGAAATATATATTTTTTAAATACGTCACTAGAAAAAGGCGACATGTTCGGCCCTGAAAGTTGTAACGTCAAGATTCCTGACGATGTTCTTAACAAATTTGAATGGTCAGGAGCAAACACATATGAATCGTGACGTATTGAGGGCGTGGCCAATGAAATGGCCGTTTTTGCGGGAATTCAAAATCACAAGTTCAAAAATATTATTTATCTTTATATAAACAAATAAATTAATGAATAATTGATGTAATTTTTTAATATTAATGACTCTCAGAGGGTAAAATCCGGTATTTTGTCTACGAACATTTGGACAAACTAAAAATTTTATATAAATCCATGCAATATCTCGCAGCAGTCTCCTGCAATAGTCTCTTCTCTTTTTTTATATTTGTTATTGTGGATAACTTTTATAGCGCTATTTACGTAATATAATACCACATAGTGATTCTATAGATAAATAAATTTAATTGAAGCTTTTAAATTTGTAATTTACTTCAAACAACTTATTTTGTTATCACATGCTACGGATTTATTCAAATGATTTAGAGAACAAGTGGCTTTTAAGTTTTTTGTCGAAACATCACTTCACTCTCACAGCCTCGCACCTCTGCTGGGAGAGCATTCCATGCCATGGGTCCTGCGACCGCAAATGCGCGTTTACCGAATTTAGTGCGCTGTTTGCGTAGAGGTATAATAACTTTTTCTCTCGCTGTAGACGTAGCTGATCTAAGCGTAAGACGCCTGTTAGCTAGTTCATCTGGAATGCATAGTTCGCTTAGATATTCCGGAGTGGAGTTGTGCAGTGATTTATACGTAATCCAACAGAGTTTGTATTCCACGCTCAGTGAAAAACGTAGCCAGTGTGATTCCCTAGTGGAGTGATATGACTGAGATTCCGAAAATAATTATCGCTGCAGCATTTAATACAGACTGTGCGCGAGTCATTTTATTCATTGGTAGACCTGCGTAGATACCATTACAATAATCGACTCTAGGCACTACAAACGCATTTATTAATTGACGGGCGGGACTTAGCCATAATCCAAACTTGTTCACTTCTCTTGAAAATGGCTTTCGTTTTGGAGAACTTAATACATTCACCCAAGATATTGAACACTCTTGGAGCCACAAGAGAGAAATCTATAATCCAAAGAGAATTGTAATTAAATAATTTAATTTAGTATCCATTAAAAATAATTGTTGATTGTAAACGTTAAAAATACAAATATTTTTAGTATGCAAAAAAACGTCATCCTCTGAATT
This sequence comes from Micrasema longulum, assembly GCF_059751315.1. Classification (NCBI taxonomy): domain Eukaryota; kingdom Metazoa; phylum Arthropoda; class Insecta; order Trichoptera; family Brachycentridae; genus Micrasema; species Micrasema longulum. The sequence continues at coordinate 406,153 of NW_028278111.1, forward strand.
TTTCAATATATGCATTTTAGAGACGAATGCAACCCTGGAAAATCAATGAAAACACATATATGCTCCTAACTTTTTTCTACTCAATATATTGAAGGTGTTATTATTTGTAAACCTTAAGTACGTGAATTATTTTTTTTTGCATAAAACCGCACGTAAATCTGTCAAGCCATTTTCGTGTTTTTGTGAGACTTCATTATAGTTTGTAAGAGAAAAAATATGAATAAATAAATAATGGGTCAAGTACTCAGATTCAGAAATTAATCAATAAACAGTATTCAGATTCAGAAAAAAAATAACCAATAACTATGGAAGCGGTACCAGAACAGAAAGCAGGAGATACACGAAGACAACGGATCACATAATGAGGTACCAGAACAGAAAGCAGGAGATACACGAAGACAACGGATCACATAATGAGGTACCAGAACAGAAAGCAGGAGATACACGAAGACAACGGATCACATAATGAGAAAATACTTTTTCACGGATCCGCAGCATTGCCGGCTATACTCAAAAGTGGCTTCGACGAGAGATATGCTTTTAACAGTAAATAAAAGACGAGTGATACTTAAATCCACAAATTTGGAATATCCAGTGACCGGTTTCATCGCTTTCGCGACATCTTCAAAACTGGTATCTTTATTAAGGAGTTCAATGTATTTATACAAAACAGAGGTAAGGATAGATAATTCAAAGTTATTTTATTTATTTATTTTATTATAGTTCTACATACATATTTTTAGTAAACAAACAGGTATAGTGTATAAACTCAGAACTAATAACAGATTTCCACATAGTATACAAAGTTAGTAAAGAAAATATGTTACATATCAAATAAATACATACAATTTATACATGTAAAAATGTTATTTTCATGTACTCAATAATCAAAGATTTTTTATATATTCATTTTAAGAACAAAAATGCTTGAAGAGAGGATAAGGAGGGGAGGGAGATGTACATATCTATTATTATAATGTCTACTAAGTTACATAATACATTTTTAGTGTAAATTTTAAATCTGACAGAGTGATTGATGTTTGTGTAATCTATATTTTTAAATTTTGCATTTTACATTGAAAAAGTCCTACGAAAAAAAGCATTTTTAACATACGATGTTTTACTTATTGGTACATGAAACAGGTGGTACCGTCTACAAATCCTGGCTGGCACATGTACTGTTATTAAACCAAGCAGCTCTGTACAGTCAACCATTCCTGTCATTATTTTGTAAAACAGTAGTTGGTCCGCACACACTCTGCGGTATTGTAGATAAATGATTCCATGGAAGGTGGAGGCAGTGAGATTAGATACATAAGAAATACCGGTTTTGTATTTGAGGTACTTTATAAATTTGTTTTGAATATTTTCTATTCTACTTATATATATGGCATACTGGGGATTCCATATCTGAGAGGCGTATTCCAAATGGCTTCTGACAAATATAAATTATATGAAAGTAAATTAAATAGAGTTATTTTTATCTTAAGGATCATTATCAAAAAAAAATCGGGTTAACTAATGAGGTGATATAATGCTATTTTAATGATTTTACGTATTTTATTTTATTTTTAGTGTCCCATCCTTCGTGAGTGTGATTTTTGTAAATTTAGATTTCTGAAAAAAAAAACAAAGGGCAAAAAGTCATTAGTAAAAATATATTACAATGGGTAAAGTAATGGAGAATGCACGTGTGTTATCTGTTCATTAAGTGATTCTACGTCGGGTTTATTTTTTAATCTATTAATTTCGAGAATTTCTAATTTGTCAAGTTTATGGCCTTTAGTATGAATTATTTTTACATTATTTTTTAATTCAAAGGAATGTTTATTTTCTATCAAATGATTCGCAGAATTTGAATTATCTGAAAGTATCACCCGTCTTTTATTTATATAATAAATTACAATGAACTTCCATCAAGAATTTTCACTTACAAACTTAAATGCTTCTAACAGTAAGTTATTATAATGCTTTTTACACTTACACCCCTGTGCCGCGATTATGAATGATATCCCCATCTGTACATATCGGGACGGTACATTTAATTTCTATATTTATTTAACTTTTTGTACATAATGTTATTTGTACATTGGCGGGCTTATTGCCAAATGGCAATTTCTTCCAACCAACCAATAAAATAAAAGTTTTATTTTTATAATTCAAGTTACAGAACATATTCAATAGAAAAAAAAAGATTAAAAAGTTAAAAATATATAAAAATAGAAATAAACGTATTTGTTTATAAATTACCTTAAATAAAAATTATTACTCAATGAGAAAAAGGAAAAAAGAGGAAAGAGGAAAAAGGAAAAAGAGGAGAGATTAAGGAAGAGAAAGGAGATGTTTCTTCAGACGTGATTTAAACAGAGATAATGTAGTAACATCTTTGATGGTGGATGGGAGATGATTCCACAGTCGAGCCGCATGGACACTATATGAGTTAGAGAAGAAAGAGGAATTGTGTATGGGTATTAAGAGAGTGCCTTGAGAATGAGAACGAAGAGGTAAACCATGAACTTATAAGCGTTGAAATTTTTCACGCAGGTATATAGGAGCGTTAGGACTATGAAGTACATTGAACAGAAGTGAGAGGGACTGATAGTCTCTCCGCTGTCTAATTTTGAGCCATTTCAGTTGCCTACGATAATCAGAAATGTGGTCATATTTCCTAAGACCAAAAATGTACCTTATGCATGTATTCTGAAGTCGTTCAAGTTTATCGAGTTGCTCACAGTTTAAATCAGTCATGGAAACATCAGCGTAATCTAGAATGGGTAGTAGTAATGCTTGTACAAGAGTGCATTTAGTATTAATGGGTAAGAATTTTTGCAACCTTCTAAGTGAGTGTAGACTGAAAAATATTTTGCGGCTTAATTCATTAGTATGAGCTCGCCAGCAGAGATGTTCATCCATTTGTACTCCTAGATTTTTTACGGATTTCCTGTATTGAATATTGGTACCATTGATAATAAGAGGATTAAGTGATTACTATTTATTTTATTTATTTATTTATTTAGTATTTCACAGTTTTAAAATGTACAGAGTTTATTTGTTTCAGGTCCCGACTAGCTAGGAAATTCCTGTGTTTAGGAAGGACCTTATTTTATTCATGTGTTTTTTTAAATTTTTTATTTCATTAAATGATGCTTAATAAATTCAAAGAATAATAATAACAATATAAAAAATCAATATAAATTTAAATTAGAAAACATGCAAGTAATAATAATAAAAATTGAATCATAAAAATAGATTAGAAAATATGCCATTAATAGTAAATAAATGAGACACAATTATTACAAATTATAAAACATACCGATAATAATAAAAATTGAACCACAAATACACATTATAATGTATAAAATGAGTAATTAAGAAATTAAACAAAAATATAAATTGGAAAACATACCGATAATAATAAAAATTGAAGAACAAAAATAAATTACAGAATATACCATTTATAATTTTTTTTTAAAATAAGATACGGTTAAAATACTAGTTTTAAAAAGAAAAAAAAACATATGTAAATGAATAAACATAAAAAGTAAAAATGAAATATACATAAAAACAATAAGAGATTTTTTTCAATTAAAAGCAACACAATTTTTTTTTTTTTTTTTTTAGTCATATACTATACTATACGGTACCACCTGTTTCATGTACCAATAAGTAAAACATCGTATGTTAAAAATGCTTTTTTTCGTAGGACTTTTTCAATGTACAATACAAAATTTAAAAATATAGATTATTCAAACATCACTCTGTCAGATTTAAAATTTACACTCAAAATGTATTATGTAACTTAGTAGACATTATAATAATAAATATGTACATCCCCCCCCCCTCCTTATCCCCTCTTCAAGCATTTTTGTCCTTTTCCCGCCCAATTTACAGTAACTTAATGTTCTTAAAATAAATATTTTAAAAATCTTTGATTATTGAGTACATGAAAATAACATTTTTATATGTGTAAATTGTATGTATTTATTTGATATGTAATATATTTTCTTTACTAACTTTGTATACTATGTGGAAATCTGTTATTAGTTCTGAGTTTATACACTATATCTGTTTGTTTACTAAAAATATGTATGTAGAACTGTTGATTTCCCTAATAAAATAAAATTAAAAATTAAATTAAATTAAATTAAATTAAATTAATCTCTATCTACCTCTAAAATTTAGTCCGCGTTTCTTTCTTAATAAAAAGTGCTCACAAAACGATTGTAAAAGTCGTTCGTATTTTTGGTATTAAATAATTCAAATTACAAGGAAACCTCGTACGAGCATTCTGCTGGGATCTGCTCTTGTAACCGCGGATCAGAAATGTGTCAATGACTCTTTTAAAAATAAATCTCTAATGTCCGGTAACTTCGTGAATTAGAACAATGTCTCAGATAAGAGAGTGAGGGGACATCGAGGCACCACTCTAAGTATTAATCGTGAGTAGGAAGCGCGTGTTATGACCGAGTTGGCTTCAATAAATAAATGAAATAAACGGTGCAAAATCGGCCATTCGGTGAAGATTCGACCAAATGTTTTTATTCTGTTCGCGAGAATGCTGTGGCCCAGATGTGATGCGTTCCGAGGAAAGGTGTCAGGGTCATCTCCCGATATATTCACGGCGTCAATTCTTGGGTAACGAATTTTGGTTAACTGACCTACATATGTTTTGATACAACTAATTATCGTAATTAAGAATGATTTTACTAACCGAAAAACAATCATAAAAATATTAACACATAATTTAATTTATTATATAAATAAAACACGAGTGATACTTTAATCCACAAATTTGGAATATCCATTGACCGGTTTCATCGCTTTCGGGACATCTTCGAGACTGGTATCTTTATTAAAAAGTTAAATGTATTTATACGGAACAGAGGTAAGGATACATAATTCAAAGTTATATGTAAGTAAATTAAATAAAGTAATTTTTATCTTAAGGATCATTATCAACAAATTTTCTATGGGTTAACTAATGAATTGATATAATGCTATTTTAATGAGTTCAAGTATTTTATTTTATTTTTGGTGTCTCATCCTTCGTGAGTGTGGTTTTGTAAATAATGATTTTTGAAAAACAAAGGGTAAAAGGTCATTAGTAAAATTATATTACAATGGGTAAAGTAATGGAGAATGCACATGTGTTATCTGTTCATTAAGTAATTCTACGTCGGGTTTATTTTTTAATCAATTAATTTTTAAAAATCTCGTGTTTTATTTATATAATAAATTACAATGAACTTCCATCAAGAATTTTCACTTACAAACTTAAATGTTTTACATAATTTTACATTTTTTTTTGTGTTTGAAGCACTTACTTTGTGGAACATTATTATTTGATATAATAAAATAAAATCACTTGGTTTTTATGTACCACTTATATTTTTATTATTTGACAACCTAGTTTTGGCAATATAATACCTTTTTCAGGGTTAATTACAAACTAACATAACATATATTTAATTTTATTATTAATAAAACATAAATACAAAAATTTCTCATTTCAAATTTCTAATTTGTCAAGTTTATGGCCTTTGGGTGCAATTTGAATTATTTTTACATTATTTTTTAATTCAAAGGAATGTTTATTTTCTATTAAATGATTGGCAAAATTTGAATTATCTGAAAGTATCACTCGTCTTTTATTTATATAATAAATTACAATGAACTTCCATCAAGAATTTTCACTTACAAACTTAAATGCTTCTAACAGTAAGTTTCAAGTTTTCAGGGTTGATTACAAACTAACATAACATATATTTATTTTTATTATTAATAAAATATATAATACAAAAATTTCACATTAAACTCCCGGGAGTTATTGGAAACTCATTTGGGACCGTACTTAAGAAAAAACATTTTTTGACAATACATAATATCAAACAAATTAATACATCCGAAATAAAAAGAAAACATTATTGTATAAGGAACATACAACACCATCTTATATAAACTACATTAATAATTATCACCATCAAAAAGATTTAAGAAATATTTTTTAATTGCGACACTTCTGGATTTTTTATTCAGTTTTTCGTGTCTTAGCTCATCAGGCAGTTTATTATATTTGGAATGGCCAATATTTTCCAAGGACCTACTGCCAAACTTTGTTGAGCAAAACTTAGACACATGAAGATTCCCTGAATTGTAAATGTAATGTAATTATGTATATGTAATTGTATAATGTAATTGTTTAATGTATAATGTAATGTAATTGTGTATTTGTATAATTGTAAAATGTAATTATTGTAATTATGAATATTATGACCAAATGTGTATTTTAAATTTGAGTGAGCAGAAAAGTTGATGATATTTAAAATAGTATTGGTTATGTCATGCAGTGGCATAACCTTGAAAGGAAGTATCTTTGTTTGTTGGTAGATATCCTTGACATACATATACATTTTTCACTGTAAGATACATAAATAAATAAATAAAAAGTTATACCACACATTCGCCTGAGAGATTTAAAAAAATGAAATGTATTGTTAAATAAATATCTCTTACCTTTTCTTTTGTGGGCTCTAATAAAAACAATGTACATATATTTACAATATTTCTTGATGACTAGCCGGTTTCGCGGTTTAATAGGTTTAATTATTTTTCCTTCTATATTTTCTGCTCATGTTTACCTTCTTAAATAAATTTTGAGTTCGTCCAAATTTTTGTAGACAAAAGACTGAAAAAAAACTCCTAAAATTTAGCTTTTTTTGTTAAACCCAACAAGTTCATTAAAATAAATATCCGGAACTGGCTGAAACCAAAACTATTTTATCGCGCCGGGTTGATTTTTGACATATGTAGATTTAAATGTCCTTTTAAGTAGATATATTAATTCAACGATGTTTGAGTATGTCCAAATGCTTGCAGACTGGCTGGATTTCCTCCTTAGGGAGTTGTTCGTGTTCGAATTTGTTGCAACAGACAGGGAAAAGATTTTTGAGAAGGAATATGGGAGTCTAGACATTTACAGGGCTTATGACCTCTCATTGGCTGGTTTAAGTGGCCATTTTACAAGCCGTGTAACATTATTTATTTTATTTATTTGACACTTTATATACATATAAGGACGGGCATATTGCCTTAAGGCAATTTCTTCCTACCTACCCAAACCTTTCAGTTTGAGAAAATTATAAATACATGGACATATTGAATCTTACAATTTTATACAAAAATTAAAAACAAAGATTAACAAAAAAAAAATTATATAAAAAAAAATAACATTATACTATGAAGAGAGGAGAGGGGATAGAAAGGAAAGAAGAAGGATAAAGGAACAATTTAAATATTTAGATAGTGACATTTCAATCTTGACTTAAATGTAAATAAAGAAGGGGCGTCTCTAACATTAGTGGGTAGATTATTCTACAATCGAGCGGCTACTACTGTGAAAGAGGGGGTACATTGACCATTCTGTCTATGGCTGGTTTATATGGCCACTTTACACACTGTGTAACATTCACCATTCTGCCCATATTCTAACATTTATATTCCTTCGATTCTTCCATCTGTTGATGTTTGTGAAGTTAAAGAGCTGAAACCTGCGGGTGAGATTCATATAATAGAATTATTTCACCTACATACTAGGCAACGCCTGAAAATTTTATTTTTTCAATTTCTATACTTCTTCATTGACCAGGTGGATTTATCAACAATAGTTTGAGTTTGTCCAAATTTTTGTAGACAAGGACTGGATTCAACTCCCTGGGGAGCTGTTTATATTAACAAATTACAACAGAGACGAAAAACATTTAAGATTATGTAATATAGAAGTCTCAGAATCCTCAAACCACTCTCATACACACGTTTGTCTAATAATAATGTAAAAAATAAATAAAATTGAGCGGGAATTTCATTCTCATTATAAAACGAAATAATACAGACTAAAATGGATACAAAGTCGTTGAAACAATAAACTTCTTTCCCCCCTTCGGCAACTACACGTGGGTGCGTGGACCGGACCATCTTCTAGGAATTTAGCGAAAACATGTGTGTGCACATGTGCGATACTGCAACAGTGACCAGTGACCACCGAACATCTACGAAAGCCACCCTTCGGATATTTTTATCTGTTATGTCATCCATAGTGTTGAAGTGCTTTATCTGTTTAGTTTTTTATTGTTTACTTTTTAGCACGAACACCTAACAAATTTACTATTATGCTCAATGTTTGTTTTTGTAAATTTATTGATAATTTTAAGTGGCCAGAATATCACTCGTCCATGTACTTTGTAGCTGCAAGACGAATAGAATTCTAGCTTCAATAGGTATATGTTATATAAATTAGGACTATCAAATATCCTAATTTAGTAAATGAGGTCTAGAATTCCAACCGTCCATGCGCTCAGTAGCTGCAAGACTTGTTGTAATCTAACTTCTATTTTTATAAATTGTTTTTTTTTTTATTTTTTAAATATCACTAAATCTCCTAAACTTTATTGTCAAATAAAAAATGTAAAAAGGGGCTAGATTTCTTATTGTCTATGCGCTCTGTAGCTGCAAGACGTGCTGTAATCTAGCTCCTGTATATCATAATTGGAGACGAGGAACAAGAATCCCAACCGTCCATGCGCTCTGTAGCTGCAAGACGTGGTGGGATATTTATTTATTGTACAGCGCCCTTGAGGTGATTTTCACAAAAACGGCGCTATATAAATTATCCAAATATAAAGGCATGTAGAGGGCTTATGACCTGTCAATGGCTTGGACAAACTCAAACTATTGTTGATATGTCGATACTTGAAGAAAAGATACGCAAACCATTTATTTAGTACAAAGTTGTTATTTTGTGTCTACCTTGTTAGGGGAATCTATTTAAGTTTCGGTTTTACGACTATGCCATATTGGAATCCCCTTAATTATGTTTCCAACAAAAGAAAATCACTTCAAAGTGAATAATATCGTGCGCCCAATAGACGTGTGTTTTGAAAAGAGATACATACTTTGAGAGCTTTCTCAGAAAAGTAAACATTTAACCTCTTAACAGCCGAGCTCGAAAAGCTCAAGTGCCGTAAAAAGTGTGCTATAAAAATGAATACAGAATAAGTTGAGTTAATAAATTTTATACTTGAAGCACTATACGTTTAGTTAAGTTAAGTATATTCTTTACATAGGATTAATTGAATCACTTGTAAGTATTAATAAATTATAACACAGTATTATTAATATTCAAAGCATTAACTTTGTGGTCCAACATTTTAATATTATGTTAATAAAATTTGTATAAAACCACTCACCGACTTATCTGTCTACCGGTTTCGAGACGTAACCCGTCTCTTCGTCAGGACAACAACACTACAACAACATGCAAATACCACTACACACCTTCACTATAGTAGATTTGCAAAAATATAAAATCGACATGCAGGTTAGACACATTCTTCACTACGCCACCACCGAGGTAGACAGAAAAGTCGGTGAGTGGTTTTATACAAATTTTATAAACATAATATTAAAATGTTGGACTACAAAGTTAATATTTTGAATATTAATAATATTTTGTCGGCGAGTACAGCCTTAAAAGCAAAACATTACAAAAAACTAACAATTAAATATAAAATCATTGCCCTTAATATTTATTTAAATATTAGCTTCATAAGTCAATAACAGAGAAGCAATGGCACGTGTTAAATTTCCGCTTGAGAAGATGTATGCATATAGAAGAAGCGAGGTTTGTATGCAAAGACATAGTGATATAGCGTTCTATCCTCTCTTTTAACCCTACAGGGAAACGGCGTGATGGTTTGTTTGATCCAATTTATTTTTAATTAATAATTTGATTGTTACATTGTTACCCGACCCTTAAAAATCGATATCCCGCCCTCATAGGGTTAATACTGTTGAAGTAAACAAACATTATATTAATGTGTTTACTCTTTGAAATATCCACACGAAACACTTAAACCATTTATTGAAAATGTAACAAAACACAGCTTCATAAACGTAACAGTAAATTAAATATAAACATTAGTTTCATAACATGTAACTTTATTCTTTCGCCAATAATAATTTCTCTATCAGCACTCAATGGCGCATAGGAGACTACATTTTTAAAATATTTTATTTTATTTCACATGATACAGCAAGGCCCTCAATAGTTCGAACCCCCGCTAATACCAACGCCTCTATTTTATTTATTTATTTATTCATTTTTTCCATTTATTACAACGATTAATAATAAAATAATGTGACCTCACTGGGGTAACCCGTGCCGAGGACACTTAACAATATAATTTTTAATAATATTTTTACACGTGAGAATAAACAAAGAAGACTTAATATTTGTATTTTTAAAAAAATAAATTATTAACTAACTAACTAACTAACTAACTAACCATCACGCCATTTCCCCGGAGGGGTAGGCAGAGAGGATAGAACGCCACACCACTCTGTCCTGGCACACTTCCTTTGCTTCCTTCACATTCATACATCTTCTCATGCACGCACGTTGATTATTCCGACTTTTCACATGACCACTTTCAAGAATTTGTTGTACTTGATCATGCCATGTCTTTCTCAGCCTTCCTCGACTTCTACAACCAGACACATTCGCATCATAAATCTTTTTAGCCGTTCTTTCATCATTCATTCGCTCCACATGACCGAACCATCGCATATATATTTTTTTTTTGCACCACAACAGGCCAGGAGGCCCAATTACAGTAGTGAATTACATCACAGAACACCCAGGCTTGAGAAAAATCACATTGTAATATTTGTGTTCTCACCGGGAATCGAACCCGGAACCTTTCGTCTGTGAGTCAAGCGTCTTGACCACTACACCACGGAGGCCGCCACCATATACAGAGATACTTAAAAAAATGTTCAGACAGTTTTATACACTTCGTATTTACGTTTATAATTAATGTATGTACATCTATATTATTTATATTTTAAAACGAACAATTAAATAACAAAAACATAACATAAACTATACATTTGTGGAGCAGTTTATTCAATATTGGTTAAGGCGAATGAGACAATCCATTTTACTTTTACCTAGATCCACTATCCATTTTTTTATAGCCTTTTTGAACATTTTCTTATTTCGAATTTCACATATTACAACAGAGATGAAGAACATTTTAGAGAAGGTAATACAGAAGTCTAGGCATCTACAGAGCTTATGACCTGTCATTGGCTGGTTTCAGTTTAACCTTCTCCAAAATGTTCATCTTCATTCAGAATGTTCTTCACCTCTGTTGTAATATGTTAATATGAACATCCCCAGAGGGAGTTAAATCCAGTCCTTGTCTACAAAAATTTAAACAAATTTAAACTCAAAACATTGATGATAAATCCACCTGGTCCAAGAAGAAGATTTTTGTCAGGCGTTGCCTAGTATGTAGGTGAAATAATTCAATTAGATGAATCTTGACCGCATAAATAAAATTTCAGCTCTTTAGCTTCACAAACATCAACAGATGAAAGTATTGAAAGAATATATGTAGTTGTTAAAATATGGACAGAATGGTGAATGTTACAGTGTGTAAAGTGGCCACATAAACCAGCCAATGACAGGTCATAAGCCCTGTAGATGCCTAGACTTCTACATTACCTTCTCTAAAATGCTCTTCATCTCGATTGTAATATGTTAATGTTAACAGCTCCCCAGGGAGCTGAATCCTTGTCTACAAGAATTTGAACAAACTCAAAATATTTGTCATTTTTAATGAGGAAGTTCAGCAGTTTTTTTAATTTTTTTTATTTGTTAATAGACTGTTAAACTAAGTCAATTAAAAAAAAAAAAAATTGTATATCGTATTATCGGCGCTACGGTTTTTCAAAGTTTTGTATTTCTGAAATAACTCCGCGTGTAACGTCAGAGGTTCATTTCCGCTTATTCTCATTCAGTTCTTCCCATTGGTCCAGAAGCGACAAGCAGACCGGAAATCTTCCATAGCTCTCAGATCATAGGTTGATTCACATGAACCAGTGACGTCATTTAAAGTAGTGCGTTTTTATCTAAATATTTTTTCTGTACATTTTCAAGAAACTTTGTCGTAAAATGTAATGCTCTAATTTTTACCCCGCGTAAAAATACTTTTTTTGTATCCAATTTCCCGTAGGGCTGAAGTTCCTCATTGTTCTAATAGACATTTGGAATAGATTATATATTTTAATTGCATAATACTCAAAATCCCTTTGTTCGAAAGTGGTATTAGTTTGTAGTTGTTTAAGTTGTATTTGTGTTGAGGATCTAGTGATTATATTATTTGTATGTGATGTATTGTAGGGGTTATGTCTTTCGTTTGAGTAAAAATAGTTTTTGAATCTGTAAGCGAGTATTGTTGCTTCGTTGTCATAAGTTGTGATTTTTGGAATATTTATTTAGTACATGTCTGTATCGAGACTCTAAGTATTATTTCAATAATCGATTTTTGTGCAACAAATACACTATGTAAAACTATAATCCAAACGACCCCCTGCCTCTGTGAAGGAGAGGCAAGCGGTGATTTAAAAAAAAAGGTAATCTTTAAAAGCTGTTCATTTATGTATACCGACCAGAAATGGGTCCGTTTGGACCCATTGTGAATGGTTGATTTTATGAAAATTATTTTTCATCATCATATAATATCATAATTTTCATAAACTGAATTATGAAAATTGTGTACAAAACTTTACAACACGTCTTTGTATGATTAAGAGCATATTGTTATGAAAGGATAATATTATTAAACCCATTAAAATACCCAAAAGGTGACATTAAAAACTGGGTCTAATTTGACGCAACAACGCCACCCACGTACTTTTTTGACCCAGCGGGCTTTGAGAGATAATTTGTACTTACATTTTTATCTTTGACTTAATTTTTAATATGTTTTTTTTCTCTTTCTACTCGGTATTTTGCTATGTTTTTTTTAAATATGCTTTTTGCTATACACATACATTCATTTTTTTACTATGACTTTAAATATGTTTCTTACTATGTATTCTGTTTTTATTTCGCATTTTACTGAGTTTTAAAACATTTTTATATACGTATTTACATATTTTTAAAGGTTTTTACTATGTTTTTACTAGATTTATTACTTTGTTTTTATTATTTTTTTGCTTCGTTTTTTTACTACATTTTTACTGTGTTTTTACTACATTTTTACTTTGTTTTTACTACATTTTAACTTTGTTTTTACTACATTTTTACTGTGTTTTTACTACATTTTTACTTTGTTTTTACTACATTTTAACTTTGTTTTTACTACATTTTTTACCATGGTTTTACGCCATTTTTTACTTTGTATTTCACTTTGTTCTATATCTTTATAACTGTTTCAGTATATTGATTACTACTTTTTATATTTTTTTGACTGTCTTCAAACGGGGTAAATAACCCTAGTTTGGCAGTCAAAGCAACTTTGTATAAATTATAATTTTGTGTATGTAATAATGTACACATAAGTAATATATATTATTACAAACGGCTATCCTTTCTGTGGTGATGTGAAAATCAACTCAAACAACAATTATTATTAACTTCGCGATATTCGTGGCTTTATTTGACACTATTTTAGTACAACATTTACACAACAGTTAATTAAAAAATACCACAATGATATTCGGCAGATATTTCTATGTTGATTGATATGTCAACGTTCAGTAATGGCCGACTCTTTTTAAAATGAATAATGCCAAAAACGGCCACTGCAAACGCCACATGTCCAATGTGATACACGATATGTCAACGGTGTCCTATCAAAGAAAAATAGTCCTTCGGAAATACTGCTCGAAATACTAGTTTCCAAACAGAGAATCTTCAAGGGTATTTATAATCTGCAAGCTTGTTTTAGTACTAAAAAACCACGACTGGATTAAAGATTTTAAAAAAGTGTACTTTTTGTACGAAGGAATACAAACAAGGGCAATACAATACTGGTATAGAATATATTCATAAAAACGAAAGAGAGATAGTAATATTCATTACCTGATACATTTTTATTCTAGGTAAAAAAGATTAACGGACAACCCAATGTCCGAAAATATTCCGCAAAAAACATTTATGATTAAACTTAAAATATCCAGATCTTAGCTTTCCTTACATATTTTGTTACTTTAAACACTTTCTATCATAATAAGACCTGAGAATGATAAAAATGCAATAATTTATTTTTTCAATCAAATGACTATCTTAGGAATTTTCCGCCTCAGTATCTTTGAAGGCTGATTTCAGCGAATAATAACCTATTAGGTTTTATTTTTTTGTATATTTCTGAAAGCTGAGAATCTAGAGCCGTTTTAAAAGTTATCAAAAAACAATGAAATTGCCTTTATAGATTTTTAATTCAAAGTTGAAAATTCATGTCTGACTCGCTCAAACGTAAATTCTTAATTTTAGGTCAAAACTTTTGGAGGTTCCATTAATGTTATGAAACTGATTATCTTATGCGTAAAAGCACAATTTAAATTAAATAAGATACAAAAAAGACGTTTCAAAAAACCATCCACAAATTACAAAAAAAATAATTAAAACCGATCCGGTCGAAAATTTTCTAAAACCAATTTAAAAAATCATTACTCGAAACCGCGCAATATCGCGGAACATACATGGGGGTGATTTAAATACCTCTCAACACGAGGCACCTACATTTTTCCTTTGGATGTCACTTTTCCGGCCATCCTGTATTTAAAACTGTCTGAATATTTTGTTAATTTTCTCTGTTTATTAAGTTAGTCTTCTTTGTTTATTCTCAAATGTAAAAACATTTCAAAAAAGTATATTGTTAAGAATCCTTGGCACGGGTAACCCCAGTGAGGTCACATTATTTTGATTATTAATTATAGTTCGTAAGATAAAAATATGAATAAATAAATAAATAAATAAACATCGTTGAGTTCTGAACGGAGAATAGCATAAAAATAAAATCTTTCGAGGGGAAATTGTGCGCTTATGTACATCGTATACAAAGCTCTAGTTGCGTGTTGGCATGCAATTGTGTGGCGAATTCACTCTTCACGTGAAGCATTATCTACCCCGTGCTGCTACACCCCGTGCCCCGTCCCGCCCTGCGTTGCCCCTACGGTGTGTAGGAAATTAGCCCCGCATTCCAGTCACGTTTTCCCATTCTGTCCTGATTTATGCGCGGGCAGTACAGGGACGGACTGACAGCAGAGGCGTCGACAATTCATTCAAAAAATATACATACAACAAGGCTATAATTGTTTAAAAAACGACGACCCTATCACTCCAATATAAATAAAAGATTTGCGTCGAAAGGAATCCTGATAAAAACATAGAATTACTGTAGCTAAATTACAAATAACTTTCAACGTGACTTTCAAAGCGACGTGATAACAACTTCTCACCATGGCTTTTTAAAAAAAGTTTGATTTATTTTAACAAAAAAGTAACATACATAATTGTATTTTTGCTCCCGCAAAGCCAAAGCTTGTCTGCGGGTTAGATTTATTTTTTTATTTTTTTTAAATTTACTAAAGGTAAGTACATATTTAAATAATAAATTACGAATATAATATATTTATGTGCACACTTAAGTTTCACTTGCTGTTTTTAATAAGTTTTTTACTATTTGTTTTAATGAATTTAAGTTTTTTTCCTCACGATTTTCAACTGGTATTAAATAAAACAGTTTTGGTACTACACTCCCCATTGTTCTATCTCCATTGTAGTTTTTCTGTCGTGACACCGTCAGCTGCTGTGCCGATACTTGTCTCTTCACGATCTGGTGGGTTACTTTGGATTTAAAACTGCAATCGAGGAAATGATCTGTCATTATCTTATACTGACACTGTTTGTTAATTGGCAAAACGTTAACATAATCAAATAATATTTTATAACTGTCTTTTGACGATCACATATCCATGAACACCTAATATTAAATGTCAAAATATTTACGTTTCGCGACGTATAATCCAGCTGCGTACATATTTGAATTTCACCGGTGTAAATATGGAAAATATTCAAAAACTGCTTTTTAAAATGATTTATTTATTGTTTATCACGCTATTCATTGCATTCAACCGGCGGTCGGCAAGCCGAATGTCAAAAAAAGCAGTCGCCATAGTAATTACAATATTTGAGTTTGTCCAAATGTTCGTAGACAAAAGACTGGATTTCATCCCCTCGGGAGTCATTAAAATTAACAAATTACAACGGGGATGGAGAATATCTTAAATAAGGGAATATGGAAGTTTAGGCATTTACGCATTTAGTAATTGTAATTTAATTTTCACTTTTTGTTTTAGATACTCCTTACAATTTTGCTAATGCAATAAATTGTTTTATTTTTCTATAGTAAACGCCGATTTTCGCCAGTGAACTGTAATTATTTACGAGGAAAAAAAAAAACAAACCGACACGAGCGTTGACTTAGAGATTACACACGCGTCGACTTATGACTGCGATAACTTAAGCATGTTCATTATTGTTCATTGTGATCGCTCAAATGCTTAGAATGTTTTTAAGGGCGTCAAAAGCTTTTTGTGATTGAGCTACTGATATCTGGCTTTTACCTGCAGCTTCGCCAAGGTGATATTTGGAGGAAATGAATCAGTTTCGTTCTTAAACAATAAGAAATTACCATTCTGCCAGTCTTTCAACAATCGCCATGCAAACATTTAAAAAAAGACAATCAAGTATACTGTGACGTAGCATCGTTATTCTGTTTTAATATTATTATTTTTTCATGTATTTATTTTTGGTTATTAATTCAAATAAAGTAACAGATATTTTTTTTTAAATCCCTACCTCTATGAGGCCAATAATCCTGAGTTGAGTTATTATACGATATAATGAAAAGTGGAAGCATGCATAAAATATATAATGCGGATGCATGTACTCGCGAACCAATATGCTAACAACATCGATGTCTTTAACGTGAGTCTTGTAAATTTTAAATATCAATGTATATGTTCCATATCAAAAAGAACTTAATATTCTGTTCATTTTTTTAAAAATTATATATTTTTTTATTTAAATCTTAAAGTAGGGCACACATATCATACATATTGTTATGTGTGTCTAATAATAACATTGCAAATATATTTAATTTATAAATTGTTTATCACACATGTCTTGACCATTATTTTAAATTTTGATATGTTTTTTTCTTCATAAATATTTTTTTCCATTTCGTTTTCATTTTGTATTTTATAACATTATGTACCCAGATGCTTTAAACCTTTAACTGCATTTCTTCAGCTTATTAAAAAAATAATAATATTATTACAAGTTTTTTTAACTTTTTAAAAAGAAAAACAATTTAACTTCTAAACACAGTTCTTTATTTTATTACTTTAAATTGTTTTTTAAAAAATTTGTTTTGTTAATACACTCATATTTTTATTTTTATTTTAATACCAACTATACTTCTTAACACTGTTCCTATCTTTTATTTCTTTATATTGTTTTTTTTAAAAATTATGTTGTTTATATACTCGTCTTCTTCTTTTTATACCAACTTTATTTCTAAACACTTTTCTATCTTTTGTTGCTTTGTATTGTATTTTTTAAATTTAATGTTGTTTATATACTCATATTTTATATAACTTTCATGTATGTAAAAGCCTGATGGGCGTGAAAAATTTATAAAAATAAAAATAAATAAATAAATAATGAATACTAAAAATTAACATAATAACGTAAATAAGTCAAAAAAAATATTTAAAAAAGGTTTACAAAAACGTATATTAGATCTGGGTAGAAGTAAAATGGATTGTCTCATTCGCCCAAACCAATATTGAATAAACTGCTCCTCAAATTTATAGTTTATGCTATGTTTTTGTTTTTTTATCGTGCGTTTTTTTATATAAATAATACAATTATATGAGTATCCATAAATGAAATATGCACATAAATACGTAGTGTATAAAATATTTTGTTAACTATCTCTGTAGGTATATTAAGTCTTTGTATATTCTCACATGTAAACATGTTTAAAAAAAAGTATATTGTTAAGTGTCCTCAGCCCAGGTACCCAGTGAGGTCACATCATTTTTATTATTAATCATTGTTTATTATGTGGAAAAAAAAAAAATAAATATGCATAAATAAAAAAAAATATCTTGATTTAATTTTAATAAACATCGCTTAATATTATATAAATCATTGCAATGTCTGGCAGCAGTCTCCTGCAATGCTCTCTTTCCTTTAGACAAAATTTAAACTTGTTCACCCTGAAAATGGCTTTCGGTTCGGAGAACTTAATGTGTTCAACAATATTTTCATTAGGATTCAACTCCCTGGGGAGCTGTTTATATTAACATATTACAACAGAGATGAAGAACATTTAAGAAAAGGTAATATAGAAGTCTAGGCATCTACAGGGCTTATGACCTTATATCCCCTTCTCAAAAATGTTTTTTCTCTCTGTTGCAACAAATTAAAAAAGTATAAATTCTTATCTGAATTATATATTCAGAAGTCAAAATCTTTTATTTATTATATCTTCTAAGAGCAATTTTTATTAAGTCCCAATTTCCAGAATGTGTAGATTAGTCAATTCGTCATATAACTTGAAATTCTTTGGGATAGATCTTCCGGCCTTTCTTAGATCTCTGCGCCACTAAAACAGTGCGGGATGAAGATGGATTGGCATAGTTTAACTCGAAGTCTTGTATGTTCATCTTTCTTTTGAATAATATAATTTTACTGGCCTCGTTTGGTGTCTTTGCTACAGATATTTATGTTCTTCTTGTTCAGTTTCTTGTATATATTAGGCAAAATAGACTGAGGCCGTATTTGCAATAAATAAATGAAACAGTTGAAATAATGTAATTAATAATTTTTCCCGGAAAAGTAAGTTTGTATGAAAATGCGCCCTTCCGAAGGTGCCTACATTAATTCGGTCTTGGCGATAGAGTGGAACGAAAAAGGGGTAAAAGTTTGTTGTAAGTTAGAAACTGAATAATAGGAAATATGAGTTAAATTGTTGAGGAAAAGTGTGTGGGTATTCAACTGTGGGAAAAGTTGAGAACGATTAAATAGAAACACAGCATTTCGTGATTTTATTGGGTAAGCCAAGAATTATCAAAACGAATTGTATCGAAAGAACAGTTAAGTGACTTAGTTAAAATTAGTCATAAATATGGAAGTAGAACATCGAATTATATTGTACGTTGCCTTTTTTATTTAACTCTTAAAATACTGTGGTAAATAATTCATTTGCGCGCGGTGATGTAACACCGCGTTACCACTAGTAAAAGACGGAATATTCTAAAGTTCAGACATTTGAAGAAAAAAAAACATGGAGACATCATGATTTTTTTTTCAAATAAAAAATAGATGGGGTAGACCGGGGTTCGAGCCTCGGTCCTCTAATCCGTGAGTCCGCAACACTAGCCACGGGACCACAACCCGATTCATCATCATCATTCTCTTTCCGCAACTAATGGTGCCATAGGGCACTGTTTTTTTCTAGTTTAAAAATACCCCTTTAAATAATATTTTATGTCAACCATGTCGGGAATCGAACCCGAGACCTGTTGCAAGGCAAACTAACGTGCTGACTATTACCCTACGATACAGATACGGAATATTCTAAAGTTCAGACATTTGAAAAAAATAACAAGGAGACATACTGTTTAATAATTAATTTTTTATAATTTTTTCAAATAAACGTATAATTTAGCTCTATTTTACTTAAATAAATTAAAAGTCATAAACACGCCGCTCGTATAACGCGCGTGAGTCTCCTATCACTGTCATTAACCGACTGAATCTGTTTTATACAACACCCGCCACAGAACAGCGTCTCTGTCTTTTTTGTTACGAGTTATATCTCATACTCTCTCTCTTATACAGATGTGTTGCTGAATTAGCGGACATTCATTCTTCGCGTAGCGAGGATAAATATTTTTTGTATTAACACCCAGCAATAGTTATACAACGTTTACTTTCCAGATTCGGTGTGAAAAAGACAATTAATGATTACAAAAAATACGACTTCATTATTTAAAAAAATAAGAGAGACATATCAAGTCTTGTATCGTATGTCGACTAGTACGACATCATTGCCACGTGAGAGTTAATTCCTACTAACCTCAGATTTAATATTATATGTTATAAAAAAAAATATAAATTGGCTTCTTAATCAAGAGTTTTTGTATTCATGTTCTAAAAATAATGTGTTCAATTTCGATGTTTATGTATATTATTTTTTTCATGATATTTTAATTATCTTTTTCTTCTTTTGATTGAGCGAATATAGTCTTACTACTGCTCCTTATTTCGATAAGGTATTTATTTTTAGGTAGGATTGTTCGGACCAAATCCATATCTACCTACCTGTACTTCCCGTTTCCTAGCGCTCTCGATGTAACAATAATACTACGTGTGAGTGCCGGTAACAACATTAATAATCAGTACAAAATCTAACAGTAACGAGTGGAGTGCTCAACTAATCTATCGTCAAGCGAGCTGTGTCTGCGTCCTTTTAGACCGCTAGCTCCATACGAGCTGTGCTGGCGTCTCACGACCGCCAGCTTCACCAGCTAGGTTCCAGCAATCATCATCAATCATCACGCCTCATCATCAGCAGGTTAGTGGGGTTGCGCAACCTTTCTTCCCCAACTTACTAAATTCTTCACACCTCGTCCATTCCTCAACAACGATTAATATTTTTTATCTATATCTATAGTAAACTTCACTAATAAGCCACGTAAAGTGACTTCGTGGGGTTTTTGTGTTTATTAGGTGTACTTTTTTTTTATGTATCTCAATTTTTATTCATGTGTACTTTTATAATTAACAAGCGGACCCGAAAGACGTTGTCGTGCCCGAACGTTAGCTTGCCTGCTATTAGCTGGTTGAACAAACATTTTTTTCGTAATTAATTACAAACATTATTTATTTTGGAGTTTTTTAAGCTATTTATATATTCGTAATAAGGGTTTGATTTTTGTTTTATCTCCACGTGTGATTGGCTAAGAAGCCTTATCGTGCTCAAATCAAAATCGTGCAAAAATAACTACTTTAGTGCCAAAATCTATGTAAAAATACGTAATTGCGTGTTGATGAAGAAAAGTCAGAGAGCGTTTTACCCTGAGCCTTTTAAAATTATGACACTCAACTCATGCCCAAAGCGAATTTAGTCATTCTTTAATCGCCAGCCGTGTTTTGATGTGAGCTTGACATTTAATTCAAAACCAAAATAAAATGACAAAATACATTGTTTTAATTTTAAATATTTCATATCATTACATCTTTTTTTGTTCGAAATATTGCCAATCAGCAGAAGTGCTGATCTAAGGGTATATAATTTACTATGACACAATAGTTTAAATAAAATGTCGATAATTATACATTGCATATAACTAACACGGTCTGTAAGAACTGTTTTTTTCGGGTGTTTTTTAAGTACGTAAATGTTTTGTATATTTTTTAGGTCATAAGAAAGTGAATTGTAGAACGGATACTTAATTTGTTGCAACAGAGAGGAGAATCATTTACACATAAATTGTAAAATTGTTTCCAGGCGTTGCCTAGAAGGTGAATTGGTTCAGCCGGATGAACATCACCCACATGATAAAGGTTGCAACTATTTTACTTCATAAAAGTTAACGGATGGAAGAGTTGAGGAAATGGGGATGTTTAGATATAGGCAGAATAGTGAACACACAAAAAATAACTTTGATTATTCTCAAACCTGGGTGTTCTGTGATGTAATTCACCAATGTAATTGGGCCTCTTGGCCTATTGTAGTGCAAAAAAAATAAATGAATAGATAAAATAAAATAAATAAATAAGTTCCATTTGAAATGCGATCTAAAAAAATCATTAATCAGGATTTCATCCTTTCTCTGCCAGTTTCATGTTTCACTTCCATACATAAGTGTTAGGACTAAAACTCCGTTGTGCACTGCCAGTTAAGCTTCGATTGAAATATTTTGGTGTTAAAATGGTGTTAAAAAGTTTACTGATGTAAACTTTTTATACCATGATTTAAACTTTTTGATACCATGATGTTAACTTTTTAAACCATGATGTAAACTTTTAAACGCCATGATGTAAACTTTTTATTCCATGATGTTTACATCAAAAGTTTACTTTTTAACACCATTATGTAAACTTTTTAATGCCATGATGTAATCTTTTTATCACGGTGATTTTTGTCAACATTTTGTACCATGAGGAAAACTTTTTAACACCATGATGTAAACTTTTTAACACCATGATGTAAACTTATTGTACCATGATGTAAACTTTTTATTCCATGATGTAAACTTTTTAACACCATGATGTAAACTTTTTATACCATGATGTAAACTTTTTAAACCATGATGTAAACTTTTAAACGCCATGATGTAAACTTTTTATTCCATGATGTAAACTTTTTAACACCATTATGTAAACTTTTTAATACCATGATGTAAACTTTTTATTCCATGATGTAAACTTTTTAACACCATTATGTAAACTTTTTAATACCATGATGTAAACTTTTTATTCCATGATGTAAACTTTTTAACACCATTATGTAAACTTTTTAATACCATGATGTAAACTTTTTATTCCATGATGTAAACTTTTTAACACCATTATGTAAACTTTTTATTCCATGATGTAAACTTTTTAATACCATGATGTAAACTTTTTATTCCATGATGTAAACTTTTTAACACCATTATGTAAACTTTTTAATACCATGATGTAAACTTTTTATTCCATGATGTAAACTTTTTAACACCATTATGTAAACTTTTTATTCCATGATGTAAACTTTTTAACACCATTATGTAAACTTTTTAATACCATGATGTAAACTTTTTATTCCATGATGTCAACATATTGTACCACGATGAAAACTTTTTAACACCATGATGTAAACTTTTTAACACCATGATGTAAACTTTTTAATACCATGATGTAAACTTTAATAATTATAATAACAATAATAATAATAATAATAATAGTTTTACCACACATTTGCCTGAGAGATCGCATTTCGACAGCATTTAGCCTACTTTCATCCCTGTTTTTCTAAGCTCTTTGCTCCCATACATCAGGGTTGGGACCAGGACTCTTCTGTGAACTGTTTATTTATTTGCAAACATTTATTTGCCAAGGTTGATTTAAGTACACCGTTTATTCTGTTCTAGGCACTCACCCTCCTAATTTTTTCAATAAAAAAAAAACCGTCCCGTGTAGCGTATTTTGCTAAAATACCTTCACCACTTAATATGCCTCACATATTACGTTTAATTTTGTTTGCCTTAAGTCTGTTTTAATATCTACGTTGGTAGATTGTATTGTGTTAGTACTTTAGGATATTGTGATATAAATGGGCTCGAGAGCGCAATCAACACACAAAGGATTTTGGTAGAATTTGTGAATATCACTTTTCAGAAATTTACCCTTGCTTAAGCCTTCAATATAAATCGATTAATTCTGGCCTTATTCGTGTTTGTTTTATTGTACTAACTAAACAACAAACAAACCATTACGCGTTTTCCCCGTAGGGGTAGACCGCATTAACAATAGAAAAGAAAGAAAATACAGAATGCTCCTACGAGGTTATCTAGTAATTTGAATTACGGAACACCAAAAACACGTACGACTTTTGCTCAGAGGAATTTCTCTTTTGTGGCCCCAAGATTGTTCAATGTGTACTAAGCGTGTCGACCAGGGTTGCGATTTCAATAAAAAGTTAATATTTTTCTTCAATTTTATCTAAAACTAAAATTAAGTTTTCTGTATGAAAAGAAAAATTTCCATGCAATTTTTCCTTCTAAACATGTTCGATTATAGGTTAGCGACGAAGATATTTTAAGTTCATGCAAATATATTCATTCTCGTACGCAAATATCGGGTTTTTCTTTATAGACAGTCGAAGATAATTCTATTTAAATTCCCATTGTAATTGGGGCCCAGATATTTATAAAAATATATGTTCATGTAATATATATAATTTGTAATATTATCGTAATAACATTTGTATAAAACCACTCACCGACTTATCTGTCTACCGGCTTCGAGACGTAACCCGTCTCTTCGTCAGGGCAACAAGTCGTTTGGTGGCTGCAAGACGTGCTGGGATATTTATTTATTGTACAGCGCCCTTGAGGTGATTTTCACAAAAATGGCGCTATATAAATTATCCAAACATGTATATATAGCTAGTGTTGCGAACTCACGGATCAGAGGTCCGAGTTTCAAACACCACTCTACCCCAAATTGATTTCCGATTTTCTAATAGTAAATTGATAACAACTCATTGAAAACGGACACAAAATTTTTAGTATTTGGGTAAATTATAAGAACGCTAGTATTTATATTTTAATAAAAAAACAAAAATGGATTATACATATCGTGGTTTGACATTCCTGCAGGAGTCAAACAGGGATGTGTGATGTCACCTTAGCTGTTCAACGTATATATCGGTAACTGTATGAAGAAACTGAAAGGCCTAGGAATGGAAGCAAAAATGGGTCATTAAACTGTCAATTGGCTTCTGTATGCTGATGATGCCGTGCTTCTTGCTAACGCAGGACGCATTATTCTTGGTAACAAAAATCTGCGGTGTATGCGAGGGAAGCGATTTGCTGATGAATGTCGATAGATCAAATGTGGTGGTTTTTGTGAGAAATGAAAGTATGATTAAATGTTACATCAATGTGAATGGGGTTATACTTAAACAGGCAGAGGAATTTGTGTATCTAGGAAGTATGTTTACTAGGGAAGGAAAGACCGAGAAAGATATTGAATGGAGGGTGAGTGCCGGGAACATAGTAAACGGTGCGCTTAAATCAAAATAGATA
This sequence comes from Micrasema longulum, assembly GCF_059751315.1. Classification (NCBI taxonomy): domain Eukaryota; kingdom Metazoa; phylum Arthropoda; class Insecta; order Trichoptera; family Brachycentridae; genus Micrasema; species Micrasema longulum. The sequence continues at coordinate 430,870 of NW_028278111.1, forward strand.
AATAAATGTTTGTCACAGAAGGCAAAATTATCAATTCACAATGGAGTCCTGTTGCTGACCTTTCTGTATGGGCGCGAAGTATGAAATTGAAGAAACGAAGATAAAAGTAGGGTGAATACTGTCTAAATGCGATCCCTTAGATGACCGAGTGGCAAAACTGTATAAGTAAAAAATGTCGAGATCCATACATTGTCAGGCTGGGAGAAGATTTATAAAATAAAATAAATATAGGTGTTCTGCGTTGGTTTAAACATGCAGAGTGAATGGACAACGATAGAACAGACTAAAATATTTACTATTCAAATGTCGATGGATGCAGAAAACGAGGAAGACCGAGAAGGACAGGGCATGATCAAATCCAACCAATATTTGAGGGTGGACCTGTTGAAGTTTGGAATAATCGGTGGGCGTGCATGAGAAGATGTACGAATGTAGAGAAAGCGAGATTCATACGCAAAGATAGAATGGCGTTCTTTCCTCTCTGGCCTAGCTTTACGGGAAAAAGGCGTGATAAGTTTTTTTATTTAATTTAAAATAAAATGTGATAATAATTATGAATATTCTAAAATAATCTCTGCCCATCTCTCATTTTGGTCATTGTGACTATTTATTATCCGCGCCGGTGTTTTCGAGAATTTGAAACTACCCATAATTTAAACGTCTGTAGCTCATAAACCTTTCGCCGGGTGTATTTCCGTGCAGTCTGCATTAAATAAACGCTGTGCAGTTCTTGGATTCGAATAAATGCATTTTCCGCGCATTGCTTCTTACACTTCGTTACAAAGGCTGCAAAGGTGTGGCGCAAGGCGCGAACTTGTGCCCCCACTAAAATGTTATTAAATATTTTTCAAATGCAGTAAACTAACTGCAAACCACGCCTTAGCTCCTTGAGACCGGCAAATTTGTTTATTCATTTATTTTCCAACCCATGTCTGTATTGTTATATTCGATTTATGTTTAATATAATTTTTCATTCGTATATACACAGAAATATTGTGTATACCATCATCATTATCATTCCCTTTCCGCACATAATGGCAAAAGGCACTACATTGGTTCACCAATTGCAGCGTACCTTGATCATTTTTTTTGTTACGTGAAGATAAGATGATCAATATTACGTTTCAGGTACCAGCCCGGGGGCAATGAAATATTGTAATTTAAAAACACCCTTTTTAATAAATATTTCATTTCAATCATGTCGGGAATCGAACCCGAGACCTCTGGCATGGTAGGTAAGTGGTGTGACCATTACACTATGAGACCGAAATATTACATGTATTTCAATTGCTTCTTTTGATTTATTTAGGAAAACAATTTATGAACCTAAAAGAGCGTGTGAACAAGGAACCCTGAAAAATAACATACAATCATAACATACAACGAGGATCGGATTGTGGTACCATGGCTAGTGTCTCAAACTCAATGCTCAAAGGTCCGTGGTTCGAATCCCTACCCCATCTTGATTCCCATTTTCTAAACTAACTAACTAACTAACTAACCATCACGCCATTTCTCCGGAGGGGTAGGCAGAAAGGATAGAACGCCACACCACTCTGTCCTGGCACACTTCCTTTGCTTCCTTCACATTCATACATCTTCTCATGCACGCACGTCGATTATTCCGACTTTTCACATGACCACTTTCAAGAATTTGTTGTACTTGATCATGCCATGTCTTTCTCGGCCTTCTTCGACTTCTACAACCAGACACATTCGCATCATAAATCTTTTTAGCCGTTCTTTCATCATTCATTCGCTCCACATGACCGAACCATCGCAAAAGACCTTTCTTAATTTTGTCGATAATGCTTAACTCAGTCTTGCATTCTGCTCTAATTTCGACATTAGGGCACCTATCATACATTGTTTTTCCGCACATTCGCCTGAGGGATCGCATTTCAACAGCATTCAGTCTACTTTCGTCCCTTTTTTTCCAACTCCATGCTTCGCTTCCATACATTAGGGTTGGTACCAGAACTCCATTATGAACTGCTAATTTAGCCTCTTGCAATAGACACTTATTTGCTACGACAGACTTTAAGGCACCATTAACTCTGTTACCGGCACTAACCCTCCTTTCAATATCCTTGTCCATATTTCCATCTCTAGTAAACATATATTTTCTTATAGTGAGTTATTAGAAAATGGAAATAATTCGTTGAAAATGGCCTTCGAAATTAAATATTTGTGTTTATCATACGAACGCAAATATTTCTTTTTCTTTAAAAAAAAAACAGAAAAATAAAAAGAAAAAATCCCACATCGGCATATCCTGTAGTGGTCATCTGGTAATATATGATTGGATGAATTTTACGTTTATATCACGTACACAACAAAAAAATTACAGTACAAATATTTTAATATAAAAAACCAAAAACAATCCTAAATGAACTAATGAAAACTCAATGTTTCCCAAGACACAGCATCTCTAACAATTTTTTGTAATTCATTTATAAATACTTTAATATTTAGGGGACGGTGGACGATATAAAGTAAGGGTTGTATAAATTTTTTAATTTGAAAAGTCTTTTTCCTTTTATCCGGACAGATTTTGCACGCCTTCACGACACAATCAGGCATTTTTCTTATGTTTCGAATTTCTTCTGGTTTCGAATTAAATGTCAAGATCGCCTCAAAACCCGGCTGGCGGTTAAAGAATGACTAAATTCGCGTTCGGCATGAGTTGACTGTCATAATTTTAGAGGGCTCAGGGTAAAAGGTGTTCTGACTTTTCTTCATTCCGTATTTTCTCCCTGGATTATGGCACTAGAACAGTAATTTTTCCACGATTTCGATTTAAGCACGACGAGGACTCTTAGCTAATCACTTGAGGAGATAAAACAAAAACCCCACCTTATTTACGAACATGTAAACAGCTCCAAAAAGGCAAACATCAATAACGTGTGTTCTTATTTCTTTATTTATCTGGTTATGTGTATATATTATTATTCTTCAATTCGCGTGTATGTCACTTAACTCTTCCTAAACGGCTGGACCGATTTTTATACAATTTTGTGTGTGTTTGGGTAGATCTCTTGATAGTTTAGATTTACAATTAAATCGCAGTGATTTTAATGTCAAATGTCACTTAGTATATAGTTTAACGAAAATTCAAATTCTTCGATATTTTGCGTTTGCTGAACCAGCTAATAGCAGGAAAGCCAACGTTCGAGCATGACAACGACTGTCGGGTCCGATAGTTTTCTATAAGTAATAATAATTTATTCAGTCAGATGAATCTCACCTACATGATATTGCTTCTCATCTGTTCTTTTTTAAATTCCCTCAAACATTATATGCATTTTTCTTTTTTGAAAAGGTTTTTTATTCTAATTTATTAAAATTCTTACTTTTCAATAATTAAGAGAATTTTTTAAAGTTTTTAATACTATATTTACTTATATGTAAATATTGATTGGATATTTTTAACATGATTTTTTTACCAGCTGTTTTTGGGGTACTTTACATAAATATTGCTTTTCCTGTAATTACTTTGAGCATATTTTTAATTTGATGCTTTAACTTCACAAACATCAACAGATGAAAGAATTGAAGGAATATCGAAGTTCAAATATGGGCAGAATGGTGAATGTTGCACAGTGTGTAAAGGTGGCACTTAAACCAGCCATTGACAGGTCATAAGCCCTGTAGATGCCTAGACTTCTATATTACCTTCTCTTAAATGTTCTTCATCTCTGTTGTAATATGTTAATATAAACAGCTCCCCGGGGAGTTGAATCCAGTCCTTAGTTTATTTACTTTCGCATAAACATATTTACTATCAAAAAATATTTTCGTAAGTTTAATAATGGTTAGCTGTGCATAATTGCTTGGTTTGACGATTCGCCCCTGTTATGTAATGACGCCATCTTTACTTTAATGAGTCCATCTGTGCTTTTCGAACATTTTATCTGTCTGTCCATGGTAAGTCGAGTTCTTTAAGAGTTTCGCTGTTTATTTGAATGTTAAAAGCTCCAATTATGTAAAGGTACTATAAATATAAAAATGTTGAAGTTTAAAACAGTTAGCGCCATTATTATCTCTGTCGCCACCTTGCGAGGTTTGCGCGCCGTTTTTAAAGTGCTGACAGGCAAAAAAGCGAGAAAAATCTTGGCAATTTAATTCTCCAATTACTCCTTGTTGGCGATACAAAGACAGATGGCAGCTGGTACATTTGTCAGAGGCAGAATAAAAGCTAAAGTACTTGTAACGTTTTGTACGGAGAGCCTTTTAAGCGAAAGTTTTTATGTTAAGTTTTAATCCTACGAGCATTTCGTTGGGTGATTGTTAGAATCACGAATCTACAAAATTAATTATCAGGATGGTGAACGTACTCGAATATTTTTAGTAAGGCTCACATGTTTCACTAAACAACTAAAAGTTCCTCTCTGTCCAGGCAAACGAAGAAAACATTCCGTTGTCTGAAATAGAATAAAAGAGAAATGAAGATAATAAATCAAAATGGAAACGCGGATAGTACAAAAACAAACATAATTATATCTAAATTTATTGCAACAGAGGGAAAACATTTTTTAGAAGGGGTGTTGAAGTCGAGGGATAAACAGGGGTTAGGACTTGTCATTGGCTGGTTGAAGTGGCCACTTTACACGCTGTGTAACATTTATATAAATAAATTTGGTTATTATAACCCCCTGGAGAGTGAAATTCAGTGTCTACATTTTTTAAATATATTTAACTTTGTCAAATTGTAATCGTTTTCTTTTTAATGTTTAAACCATTAACTTTCTTGTAAAACGTTTTTACTAATGTTTGTAAGTATTATTTTTTTTTATTTATTATCATATTATAAAAAATATAAAATTATACATTTATACAACGTGACGAAACGCTTTGACTATCTAACTAGGCATTTTACCCCGTTCTAGTTAAGCCAGTAAAATAATTATAAGACACAGTAATCGATACATAGAAAAATTAATAAATGTATTCGACATAGTTAAAAACATAGTAAAATACATAAAAAAAACTGTATGAAAGATGTAATAAAAATTTAAGTTAAAAATATAGTTAAAACGTATTTAAAACCCATTAAAATACATGGTAAAAAGAGAATACATACAGTAAAAAACACAGTAAAAGATAAAATGAAAAACATATTTTAAAATCCAGTTAAAAAAACATAATAAAAATGAATTAAAAACATATTAAAATACACAGTAAAAAGAAATTACTAAAATTTATTTTGGTTTCAAAGTTCCATAAGAAAACGTCAAGAGATAGTGAAACTTAATGACACTTTCAGTAATAAAATAATCTGTTCAGATTTTGGAATACCTCAAGGAGCAGGCATTGGACCTGTTTTAGTTTTATTTATTTTTATCGGATTCCTACATAAGTACACCCCTCTGCTGGCGAGAAGACCAGAGTTTGACAATTGCCAAAAAAAGAATGCCATATTTGAAAAAAATACTTTTTTTATGTTTTGGAATTCAACCATAAACAAGTACCAAGATACCTACTTGAATTCAATAATTGAATATTAACAATTTTTAGTTTTGGAATTTAATCACAAACAAGTATCTAGGTACCTACTTATCAATGATGAGTCTTTTGCCAACGTTCGGGCTGGACAACGTCTGTCGGGTCCGCTAGAGTCTTATATATTGTAACTTTGCTGTCAATTCGCGTGTTTTTAATTTTACATATTATCTCTTTTAGACATCTTAGATTTAAGTAAATAAATATCACAAAACTTGGCCAAAATGTAGACAAGCATCATTGTTACTGGCACGACGAAAATATCAAAGGTAAACTTTAGGACCTTTTAAGATTTTTCCTTAATTCTAAAATATTAATTGCATTAATTTGTTAAAACGATAAATAAAGCTTTTCTTTCCAAGTACCTAAGTCTGTTAAAGTAATTATATTTTCTCAAGTTTATATTTGGAGCCAATTAGTGCGTAAATTGTTATGTTCTAAATTTCAAAAGAAGTAAAATAATTTTGTTTTAAATCACTGAATTTTTTTTTCTATTGACCGGTTTTAAAGCTACACAAGATTCTTTTTCGAGGTTTACTCAACTAAGTTATTTATTTAGTTATTTATTTATTTATACGCGCAACGGGTATTTTTGAGGACATATTTATCCACAGAAAATTAGTGTAAAAGAAAGTAGAAAGACACAATGGTATATAGTAGACTTGGTGGGAGTGGAAGCGGGAGAGAGGTGTTTATAATTGAATTTGATTCAGTGATCGTTTGAAAGAAGACAACTTGTTATCAAAGAAATCAAGACTGGTATGTTTGTTGGCAGACCTAAGAACTTTGGGCATAGGGGAATGAAAGCCATAGTTAGTTCTATGGTTATCGGTATGAAAGAGTCAGTTTTCTCTGAGGTTTTTAGTTGGGATATTCAATTTTATTGAGCTCAGTAGTTTAAGCGCATCAAAGAGTGAGTTGAGAATTTAAACTAGGACCATAAGGTCGGATTTATTTCGACGGTCTTGAAGAGAAGATATATTCAAAGTAGTTTCTAACTCATTATACGTATATAGGTCTCTGGATAAGCCCAACCTCCAGCCTATCTTTCTTAAAAATCGATGTTGAACTGATTCAATATTCTTGATGTGAACATCATAATATGGAGACCAGATAACAGAGGAATATTCTGGCTGCGGGAGAACTAGGGAACAGAAGAGAGTTTTAAGGGTTATGATATTTTTGAAGTCAGTTGAACTATGAACTCTTTCCTATTTTATTATATCATTTAGTGTGTATGGAAGTAATAAATCTAGTCTTTTCGTCTTATAATGTGAGATGGATTCGCTTAAAACTAGACAGGAGTGGACTTAAAGAAATATTGTTTATTTATCCCTTTTTTCTTATTATGAAAATTTTAATTTCCAAGTTTGTCTAATTTTAATATTTTATTTTCATCATGAAGAACTTTTAATCCAGTGTATTAATAACAATAATGATAATTTTCTCATCAGATGGTTAGCACACTTACTGGATACTAAAATAAGATATAATTCATTAATTAAGTATACCTTGAAAAAGAAGCTTGTGTAGTTTTGAAACCAATCGATCGAAAAAAAAAAAAAATAAGAGGTGGAAAAAACAAAGTTGTTTTATTTATTTAGTAATGGTCAGCGCGTTTGTCTACCATGCAAGAGGTCTCGGGTTCGATTCCCGAAATGGTTGATATGAAATACTTGTTCAAAAGGGTGTTTTCACACTAGAATATTTCATAGTCCCTGGACTGGTACCTGAAGCGTAAGACTGATCATCTTCCTTCATGTAACAAAATGATCAAGATACGCTGCGATTGGTGTACCGATGCAGTGCCCTATGAACCATTGGGTACGGAAAGAGAATGATGATGATGATTTATTTATTATTTTTTTTAATTTGGGCGGCCTCCGTGGTGTAGTGGTCAAGACGCTTGACTCACGCACGGAAGGTAAACGAGGTTTACCAAACCACGTGAAAACACGGGACCGGGACACAACGCGTGGTTATATAATCACGTGTTTACACGGCTCCGGGATACAACGTGTTAATGAATAAATTATATTCCGTTAATTTTATGCCCTTGTTTATCTTTGCCACATAGTTTTATGTCCTTTTTGTTTGGTTTCATGTACATATGTTTCTTCACATAACTGTTGTAATTGGTTTAGGCCGTACATATAATAAAGAAAAAAAATAAAACATATGCCGGTCATATACCTAGCGTGCACTTCCGCTCACTGCCAATAACCAACTGATTAAACAAAATTCTTCTTTTGTTTGAACACTCGCCACAGAACAGCGTCTCTGTCTTCCTTGTTATAAGTTCTATTCTCGTGCTCTTTCTCATACAGTAAAAAAGATTTATTGTGGTATTTGCATCACTGTCATTCGTGGAATAGGGTCTTGTAATATTATATTTTAAAAAAAAAGTAAAAATCGTCTATGAAATACTGTCCAGCAAAAAAAAATGTTTTTTGCCAATTATTAGTAGCATTAAAAATATTTTTAAATCTGTAATTTTGAATTTCCGCAAAAACGGTCATTCCATTGGCCACGCTCCTAATACGTCACGACTCGTGTTTATTTGTTCCTGCCCATTCAAATTTGTTCAGAACATTGTCTCGAATCTTAACGTCACAACTATCAAGGCCAAACATGTTGCGTTTTTCCAGCGACGTATTTTTCTAAAAGTCCTTTTTTAAATTTATGTATCAAAACATTTTTGGTTCGATTTGGATGAAACGCAGTAAAACCATTAACACCAAAAAGCGACTGGTGAAGGCCTTGGTTTTCTCAGTGTTCATGTACGGTGTGCAATGTTGGACACTGAGGGAATCTGAAAAGAAAAAAATCGAAGCTTTCGAAATGTGGTGTTGGCGGCGAATGCTGCAGATTCCGTGGACGGCTAGACGTACGAATGCATCTATACTCCAGGAACTAGACATTGGAGAGAGAATAACATCCCGGTGCAAGAAAATAATCCTGCAGTTCTTTGGGCATATTTCCAGGGGGAACTCTGATAGCTTGGGGAAAACTATTCTCCTGGGAAGTGTCGAAGGGACAAGGTCGCGTGGACGTCAACCGACAAGATGGAGCGGCACAGTCACTTAATTATCCAGATGGAGGGAGACTGTCCACAGACGAGCCATGCCTGGAGTCAGGCGTAATCACCATCCTCAGATATGAGGCACGGATTGAAGAGAGATGAAAACATTTATCCACAATATCCATATTGATTTTGAAAATACAATGAATTATTCTTCTTCATATATTTTTATCGATATTCGTAGAATTTATTTTATTTATTTATTTTCTTTTATTTAGGAAACATACAGTACAGTTACAAAGTTTTATATTTTACACTGTTAGACTTAACTCTAATGAACCAGTGAAGTTTCCATATTATAAAGTAATTATATGTTAGGTTATCAATTAAAGTATAAAAAAGATAAGGAAAAAAAAACATAAAAAGAAGTGGTTTAAAAATTTAAATTAAATCAAAAAATTAAGAAAATTTGTGAAAGTAATTAAAAGTTCAGAATTAAAATAAAGAGTGAAAAACATTCTCAGATGTAAAAATAAAATAAAATAATAATGAAATTTTTTTAAAAAGGTCAATTTAAAAACATCTTCAAAATCAATGACACATAGTAAGAGCAGCACTATATTGATTTTATTTACATATACAATATACGTAGTTAAAAGAAGCTTAAAAGTATAAAAACATGCAGCAGAGAAAAAAGAAAGAATAACAGGTACAGCAAGTAATATTTAAAATTTGAAAAAGCAAAATAAGGAGAAGATTTTAAACCAAAGGTAGTTAAAAGTAGTATGTGATATTTTCCTTTTATTCTTCGCGTAGTAATGATCAATATTTTTTGTATTAAAATCCAGCATTAAATATTAAAATACACATTTTACTTTTTAAATCCGGTGATAAAATGTCCATTTGAAGATCAGAAAAAACAGAACTTTATCATTTAAATTAATAAGAGAAATATATTCAGTCTTATGCTTCAGCCACCCTTCGCTTCATGATAGTTGTCACCGGAGTTTGCCTAAGTAATAGTGACAATTAAAAAAAAAAAATCTTTTTGTATGAAAACTCTTTGTGTATGAATACTTTTTCTAAACTTTAACAATTGCATTTGAATTTTTAGCTATCAACGATCCGGCCTAAGAAATGCTCAAAGAATTTAGAGGGAAATATGAATAAATTTTGTAAACAAATTACGATAAATTTCTTGATAAACGACCAGGGAAACATAGCGCTACTCGGATAAGGAGACTTTGTAAGGGGTCGGTATAAATCCCCCCCAAAATGGTCCATTTTCGCGCGCTTTGTTTTTATAAGCGGATAATTCCGCCATCTTTTGTTTCGCCGAAACGTTGCCAGGCGAAAACGGAGCGGCCGTTATTACAAAAGATCCTCCGAGGGTTGCCAGGCTTGAAAGAAAACAATGAACATCGCTTCCGGGTACATATTTACTTTTAACAACAAAAATTATAAAATTGTTTTTGCAATAGTTTAGTTGCACATCATAGATTTCAAAATTAAAATTGTATTCCACTTACGAAACAGTGACAAATGCAATGTAATTATTATTTATATCACTACAGAGATGGGTAGAATTTTTGTTTCAAGATTATGGATATTCGAGCGTTTACAGGGCTTATGACCTGTCATAGGTTGGGTTCAAGTAGCCACTTTTATGTAGCGAAACGCGCTAGCGAAAGCTTTCCCTGTTTCATGACATATATACTAAAACCAAAAATGTCACCGATATGGATATTCGCTAATAAGCGGAATGGGGAATGTTGTAGAATTCTACATAAAAGTGGTCACTTGAACCCAACCTATGACAGGTCATAAGCCCTGTAAACGCTCGAATATCCATAATCTTGAAACAAAAATTCTACCCATCTCTGTAGTGATATAAATAATAATATACCTACTCCCCCCTGGGATAAAAAAAACCCAGAATTGTGTGTGTATAAATATGTAAATATATATACATACCAAAATAATAATGCAATGTAACTTTATAAAAAAAAAAAATAATAATAATATATCTAGGAATCGAAATCGATTGTACCTTGGGCTGAACAATTCACATAGATAATGTTTCAGCAAAAGTAAAAAATGTTGTTTATGTATTTAATAATGTAAGAAACATTACTGACAAAACACTTAAAATCAAGTATACTACTCAATGTGTCAAACCATTGTGGAATAATTGCATGGGGTGGAGCCAGCAAAAGTGCTATGCATACCTTGGAAATAGCACAAAAGTATGTGCTCAAGGCTCTGCTCGGGGTCCCTATCAGAACACCCACAACAAAAGTGTTTGAACGAGTAGGTGTTCTGGACGTCAGGCAACTTTCGCTAGGGCACTTCTCGTTCACACACTTAAAATTGGTGTGGCCAAATATAATACAATCTATGAAACAAGAAAAAAAAAGAGACAACTATTTGTGCAACTTAAAATGACAATATTTGAGTTTGTCCAAATGTTCGTAGACAAAAGACTGGATTTCACCCCCTCAGGAGTCATTAAGACTTTCACTTAAATCAACGAATGGAAGAACTGAAGAAATTTGGATGTTCAAACATAGGCAAAATGGTGAATGTTACACAGTGTGTAAAGTGGCCACTTAAACCAGCCAATGACAGATCATAAGCCCTGTAAATGCCTAGACTTCCGTATTCCCTTATTTTAAGTATTCTCCATCCCTGTTGTAATTTGTTAATCTTAAAATGACAACATCGTTTGGTAAGAGGACTCACATGTTCCTTGCTCCCGAAATTCACAACACTCTACCTCTTGATTAAAAATTTAAAACAAATAAACAGAAATTCAGGATTTGGGTCCCGAAAACTGCCTTGAGATGGTCACCCCACCAAAACAGGAATGATTGTTGCATGTCTGATATTTATGTTTTATGTTTATATCAGTACAGTGTTATCTTTTTATATATAATTCCTCTTACGTGTGATGTCATCGTACTCCTCCTAAGCCGCTTAACCGATTTACGTGCGGTTTTCAGCGAAATGTAGATCTTTGCACTGCGCGTGTTTGTAGAATAAAATTTTAAATCGAATCAGTTAAAAAAAAGTTAGAAGCATTATCTTTTTTTTACGACCTACCAGGGTTGCATTCGACGAGAATGCATATACAAAAAAGATGGAAGGATGTTGTTTTTCTGTGTTTAAAAAGTTTGATTTTTAATGTTTATAGACAAAATTCACTTTGAATGGATCCCAATCAGATACTTTCCATATAATTTCTTCCTATTTATTTATTTTTACTGGATTTTTGGTAATACTAAAATAATATTAACTGAAAATCGAGACATTTTTTAAAACCGCATTCATGAATAAAGTGCACCCCTGTTGATGAGAAAAGCTAACTTTGACATTTGAAAAAAAAATCTATATTTACAATATTTGAGTTTGTCCAAATGTTCGTAGACAAAAGACTGGATTTCACCCCCTCGTGAGTCATTAAGATTAACAAATTACGACAGGGATGGAGAATACCTTAAATAAGGGAATATGGATGTCTAGGCATTTACAGGGCTTATGACCTGTCATTGGCTGGTTTAAGTGGCCACTTTACACACTGTGTAACATTCACCATTCTGCCTATATTTGAACATCTATATTCCTTCAATTCTTTTATCTGTTGATGTTTGTGAAGTAAAAGAGTTTAATATATATATTTATGTATGAAAATAAATGTAAAACAAACTCCCTCTCTAAACACGAGCTTTCACTCTATAAAGAGGTAGAAACGTCATTATTAATTTTGTATCTACCAACCATTTTGTAATTTTATACGTATTTTGTCAAGATTTTTATTCTATAAATAAATAATATACATATAAAACACAAGGCGGACAAATACGAAGTACCCTAAAGTTTTTCATTAAATGTTATACAAGCTTTTTCGGTTCTTCTGGGACTTTATTAAAATAATAACTTTCAATGGCATTCTTAAATACCAGCATCAAATAGTATTTATTAAAGCAATTCAATTTTTAATTAATTTTTCTGAAATACGAACACAAATTTACAGCAAACGTTCTCGGAAAGGCTCTACCGCCACGCCCTCGTGATAATTTGAAACAACCCCTTTTTCTTTTTAAATCTTTAGGAGTTAATCAACAATATATTTTTGTTTATTTGATTTTATTTTTCTCATAAAACCAAAACACATTTTAGACTTTTTACAATGGTTTTAATATGTCGGTGGAAATAAATATATAAAATGTGTCTCAATTACATTAAGAGGCTAAATTTAATTATAATCGACAATACCTAGAAATATGCGAGCAATATAACTGTAGATTTACCGAGACTGATATTTTTAATAAAAATGTACCTATGTAAATTTGAGTAATAATTCATAGAAATATCGAGAAAAGAAGATATTTAATTAATTTTATTATTTAATAAGAGAACATCGTTTTCGTTTCTTACCTTTTACATTTGTTATATTTGATATAATTTAAATAATTGTCTTAAGTGTAAACAATTTTTTTTGGTGTGTGGATGGGTGTTCTACTGTAATATAAAGAAATTGTCAATATAATTTGTGCGTACTATTTAACAAATTACAACAGGGATGGAGAATACCTTAAATAAGGGAATATGGAAGTCTAGGCATTTACAGGGCTTATGACCTGTCATTGGCTGGTTTAAGTGGCCACTTTACACACTGTGTAACATTCACCATTTTGCCTGTGTTTGAACATCCATATTTCTTCAATTCTTCCATCTGTTGATTTTAGTGAAGTTAAAGAGCTGAAACCTTTATTGTTGTGAAGAGATTCATCTGACTGAATTATTTCACATACTAGGCAACGCCCGAACGCCTTTTGTCTACGAACATTTGGACAAACTCAAATCTCAACTGGTCCAAGAAGAAGTTTAAAAATTGAAAAATTGTGTACAGGCGTTGCCTAGTATGTGAAATAATTCAGTCAGATGAATCTCTTCACAACAATAAAGGTTTCAGCTCTTTAACTTCACTAAAATCCACAAATGGAAGAATTGAAGAAATTTGGATGTTCAAACATAGGCAAAATGGTGAATGTTACACAGTGTGTAAAGTGGCCACTTAAACCAGCCAATGACAGGTCATAAGCCCTGTAAATGCCTAGACTTCCATATTCCCTTATTTAAGGTATTCTCCATCCCTGTTGTAATTTGTTAATCTTAATGACTCCCGAGGGGGTAAAATCCAATCTTTTGTCTACGAACATTTGAACAAACTCAAATATTGTGCGTACTCTTTGTATACCCAATAAAAAAAAAACAATCACGGTTTATCAACAAAAATTACAATTTATTTATCTACTATATAAAAACGTAGGTAATAGATTTCTTTGGATTATGTCTAGTCTGCCTAACTAGGTACAACCGGTTTTAAAGCAGACATTTTAATGCAAAAATGAACAATAACATAATTATGTATTAGTTCATTTATTATAGAGATATAGAATATTTAAAAATACCATTTATTATTTTGGAATTCTTTTTAGTAAGTTTTTTTATTTTCCCTACCTTAATCCAGTAACCATTTTATTACAAATTTATTTAATTGAATTTGGGTCTTGGTTTTGTAATGTTTGGGTAACATATTGAATATTTTGGGGCCCAGAAACCTTAAACTTCTATGCCCGAATTCAGAGTTTGAAGTAAACCCCATGACCAATCCTTTAGTTTGACTTCTGGTAGTGCGGGAGTGTTCCTTTGGGGATTTGGTAGAATAATTTGCTTTCACAAATATAATTATTCTAGATATATATAATTGCCTTATATATAATATATCGAATTCCTCGAAAAACTTGACGCTGGGGTACCTGAATGGCTTTTTAAAAATTATTTAATTAGCCGTTTTTTAAGCAGAATCAATGAAGAAATATGGATGGTCAAACATAGGCAAAATGGTGAATGTTACACAGTGTGTAAAGTGGCAACTTAAACCAGCCAATGACAGGTCATAAGCTCTGTAAATGCCTTGACTTCCATATTCCCTTATTTAAGGTATTCTCCATCCCTGTTGTAATTGGTTAAAATATTTTAATATTGATTTATTACTGCCTCCCCATCCTATTATGCCATAAGTTATAATTGAGTTACATAAAATATAATATAGTTGTTTGAGTTTAATTAGGGATAAGATGTTACGAATCGACTTTTAGATATGGGAAAGTGCGGTTTTCGTACGCCTGTTGATTGGCTTTAAAAACAATGCAGTGCCCTATTTATTTATGCTTTATTAAGTTAGTTCATAACATCTTAAGAAATAATATAAACTTTTAATAATGTTACAATTTTTTTATCAAAATTTCTCAATAACATATTTTTTCAAATAAATTTTAAATTATTCGATTTTTTCCATTGCCTTTATTTCTTTAGGTAACTCATTGTACAACTTTAATCCCTTGTACAATGAGTTTTGAGATTGTGTTTTTCTCCTCATTGGTAATCTCATCTTTTTTTTACCCCTTGTTTCATATGATTGACATTGTTGGTTAAATTTTATTATTGTTTTTATTTTATTCACCCCCTTAATTATTTTATGCATAACAATTGCCACGTCATATTTAATTTGTTGCTTTACTGTGAGCAAGCCAATTTCTCTCTGCATTCTTTCTACATTAGAATAGATATTTCTTTTAAGTATAATCCTCATCGCCTTATTTTTAAGAATTTGTATATTTTTAATTTCTCCTTCATTACATAAAAATAAGAATGAACTATAAACCATGGCGTAAGGATAAGGATTTGATGATTATTATGTGTTAAACAGAACATGCGTTACTTTCAATAAGTTACTTTCTTCGATCGATTAGAAATTTAGTAAAATAATTTGGCGTGTACGTGTAATCGATTCATGGACGTTGTATCTACAATTTTTAGGAATGGTTTTTACCAGCAAAATCGCATTTTAAAAGGAAAAATCAATCAATATTGAAACAATAGATGGCAATACGATCATGACGCGTATTTTCATGCAAAAATGATCAATCAAATAAACTGGTATTCCAAATGAAATTTTATTTGAATAAACCAATACCTTTGTTTACCTTGAGTTACCAGGATTTGGGGTGCGATGATAATCAGAATTTATGTATCTCCATAAGCCATATCTTCACAATGACCGTTCAGTTAACTTTATATCATTATTTTACTGGATGATTTACAAACTTATAATATTTGAAATCAAACACTGATTTGTATCTACTGAACACTTTATTTTATTGCTGCAAAGATTTTAAATAATGTCAGTAAATATGAGTATTTAACTCAGAGTAATAATGAGTAACCTAGAGAGAAGCCCTAACACTATGTTTCATAGAACGCAAGCGATGTTGGTTTGTTGGCTAGCAACCAATTGGAGGCCATTTTGTTTTATTTGACAACATAAACATAACGGTTCGATCAGATGCTTTTGTAGCTGTACTTGGCTTTGTTTGAAAATAACTTGATATTTACGTTATAATAAATAAAAATCAGAGCAGTAAGAGAGTCAAATGTGTTAAAGGAGTCAGTTTTCATAGGTAATTGATTCCGAATATTTTCTCATGATTTTTGGCATTTATTGTCCCGACACGTGAATCATGTTGCTTAAAAACTTTCCTTGTATCAACCTATTTACTTCCTATACTATTTTTTCTTAATTCAAGAGATAAATTTGTGAATTAAAGTATGTTTACTGTTGATAAAGACAGTTGATTACGGGCAATATGCCGGGGGCGCACTAGGCATCCATATAAAGTTTGAGTTTTTATCGAGTAGAGGTCGATTAAAATTTTATTCGAAAATAGCAATGTTAACCTTGAAATCGCATCTAAAATGACGTGTCCAAATTTCAGGCCGCTACGACTCGCCGTTTCGGAAATGTGACGGACAAACAAACAAACTCAACACAGGACTTTTATTATGTCTCAATAAATGTAACATAAGTATATTGAAAATAAAATGAATAAATAAATAAAAAAATAAACACACACGTGTATTTTCAGTTTTATAAAATAAATATAGGCGAATTAATAAAAAATAAATTAGAATAACCCTACAATAATAAATACAGGTACATATTTAACAGTTTTTACAATGCAAATAAATATCCATTTGGCAATTCTCGACCTGAGTACGGCTCATTGTTTTGCTGTGAACTGTAGCTAACTTAATAACCAATAGTCATAAAATGGTTTTCCTGCGTTTGGGCTCCTCTATAGTTTGGCACATTATTACTCTGAGATGTAAAATTACGTAATTTTACCAAAAGGGTAAAAAACGAATATGACTGACTAATTTTTATTTTTCGAAGATACGAGTATAACCGTAGTTTCCGTGACATCCGAATGTTCTTGATCTTGGTGTAATGTAGGTATCATAAGGATCCTCAAAGAAAGTATGAGAAAGAAGGTAATCGGCCAGGAATGATTTCAATAAATAATGTTATATATTGAGGTTATAAGATTTTTTCTTCTGGAAAATCCAATCATATTCGACTACTAACTGAACGATGAAATATTATCATCTGTGTCTAGTTTACGAGATTTAGGTATTAATTACTTGACACTAAACTTTATTTTACAATTCATATTGAACATGCTATCAATTAATCCTTAAAACTCCTTGGATTTATTAACAGAAGCACAGCTGACTTCAAAAATATCAATACCCTTAAAACTTTCTTCTTTTCCTTAGTTCACCCGCATCTAGAGTATTCCTCTATTATCTGGTCTCCATATTTTGATGTTCACATCAAGAATATTGAATCGGTTCAACATCGATTTTTGAGAAAGATAGGCGGAAGGTTGGACTTATCCAGATACCAATATACGTATTATGGGTTAGAAACTACTATGAATATATCTTCTCTTCAAGACTTAATCAAGAAATAAATCCAACCTTATAGTCCTATTTAAAATTCTCAACTCATTATTTGATGCGCCTGAACTACTGAGCTCAATAAAATTAAATACGAGTATCCCAACTAGAAACCTCAGACTTTCATACCGATAACCATAGAACTAACTATGGTTTTCATTCCCCTATGCCCAGAATTCTTAGGTCTGCCAACAAACATACCTGTCTTGATTTTTTTGATAACAAGTTGTCTTCTTTCAAACGATCACTGAATCAAATTCAATTATAAACACCTCTCTCCCGCTTCCACTCCCACAAAGTCTACTATAAACCATTGAGTCTTTCTACTTTTTTATGATAATTTTCTTTGCATAAATGTGTCCATAAAGATGCCCATTGGGCGTATATATAAATAAATAAATAAGCAAATTAAATTAGAGATTTGAATGGACTAGGTATATATTATACAGAGTGCCATTTGGTCATGAGTTTAATATTTTCTGTGGTCAAAAAACCCCCTAACCCTTTGAGGATCATCTTCCAATATGTATGGGCAATTTCTTTTGGGAAATTTATTACGGAACTTGGAAGCGACACCTGTCGCTTTATATCCTAACCCTTTGGTACCGGGAAAACATCTTAATTAAATTACTGTCGCTGCGGTAACAAGGCACCTGTTACAACCTATTCCTCCCATTCGGTCAACAGTATTTCGTACAAATAACGAGGATTTTATTGTTACCCGAAAAAACAGGCGACCATTTGTGTCGAAGTGCTTCGTGCGCGAACGACTTTGGTTGGATTCGGCTCGTCTTGAAAGACCCACACAGTCGATTGTTGTTAACAAAAATCATGCCTTTTAGCATGTTTTCCTATTTCGAGATAACTGACACTATCATTAATACTACTCTCGACTCAATGCACAGTAACATAAAGCCAGCTTTCATTAGAGAAGTCCATCGGTACAGTACTCGATCAAAAAACAATATTTATATTGGATCTGTGAAGTCTACGAAGTTTGGTACTAGATTTTTACAATACATAGGTTTCAAGGAATTTAATAAATTGCCACAAAAATTTAAAGTACCTATTTCAAAATATAGAAACAGGACGTGCGAATTGAAGAATTATTTTTTCCAGAAGTACTTTGAATAAATAATGTTAGTTTATCCAGAGAATGCGCATCTTGAACATATATCTTTTAATATTTTACCGTTTTTGCTTGTATATGTAATTTTTAATACTATTTAAATGTTATATGTGTTTTTTTTATACTTTTTTTGGCTTGTATACATAATTTCAATACGTTTTTGATAAAAAAAAATTAACCTGTATTGGGTGTGCGCATATTTGGTTAATTAAAAAAAAAGATTTTATTTTGTACTAGTTCAGTATGTATATATACATACATGTAATTTTTAAACTTTTTCAATTTTCTTTCCCAGATTGCATAATGTAAACATTATTTTGAATTTATTTCCATGCCTAGTATTCTGTTTATTTTGTTATTTTCAAGTATTTTTCATACCCTTTTTAATTTGTAGTATATCATAATTTTAATTTTTCTGCTTTTGTAAATAATATTATAGTTTAAAATATAAAAACGTCTTTAAATAAATTTGTTATCTGTATGTCCCTAAATGAGTTTTTTTTTAAATAAACTCCTTGGGAATATTGTATATAATTATGTTTAATATGTTTTCAATTTAATAAAAATAAAAATAAATAAATAAAGTTTCGGGTTCATATGCTTAGGTCTATGATTCGTCGCCTATCACTATCTTATAGACGTCTTTTGAAGCACCGCGGTCCAATTTTTTTTTACATTGGTTTACACCAATCGACACGAGCCTTCTTTTGAGCGATTGTAAAATTATGCGGTATCCAGCGCAATATTTATTTATTTATTTTAAAGAAACAAACAGCCGACAATGATAAAATAACACTTTTAAAGAAAATACAGTTTAAAGACAGACCAGCACAGTTTCTAAATAAGAATCATACATATTATTAAATTGTGTTACAACAAAAGGATGCGTTTATGTGTATTTGTATGAGAGTAAGTGTAAATGTGTGTTTATGTGTATTAGTGTGGGAGTAAGTGTTCAGGAGTGTGCATCGTTAAATAGTAAGTGGGATCTTATCGCGGCCAAAAATAATAAGTCTTAATTTATTTTTAAATAAATTAAAGGGTATGTAAAATATATCAATAGATGAAAAAAAAACATTGTAGTTAGACCAAGAACGATAGAGGAAAGAGTGTTGTGCATAGTTAGTGCTACAGACTGGCAGATGGAATAAATACTTATTTTTCGTTATGCGAAAAAGGACATTAAGATTAATTTTGGAGAGTAGGTTAAAAGAGTCTGCTTTATTATTTAATAATTTATGTAAATAGCATAATTCAGATAAAGTGCGTCTATTTTCAAGGGTAAAAAATCAATTTGGTTTGACAGATTGGCTGTAAGTACAAAGCGTTTTATTGTTTTTATAATTTAGGTATGTTAAATGTTTTCAATCTTTTCAATGTTTGTAATGTATTGTGGGCTCCACACAACGAATGCAAACTTTAAATTACTGCGTACTAAAGTGTTGTATAAAGTTTTTAATGAATTTGTTTTTTTAAAAGGTTAATATTGAATGTATGCAAGTGAAACTTATGCCCAAGCATGCCTCAATATCACGGTATGTCACATGACAATCTTACAATATCAGTTCACGCAAAGTATCTTTTTTTTCTGGAACAAAAGGTGTCAGACGACCTTCACGAATTTCGTCCTGTAACGAAGTTTATTATTTCATTTATTATTTTTTAAAACATTTTTTAATCTTTTTTTTTAAAGGACTTACCGAGCCAATTAATATGGCTTGTCGGTAAAAATCCTTTACATTATTACATATGATAACACTACGTAGTTGTATAATAATAATCACTACTAACTTAAATATAAGGAGCGAAAAAAAAAGTACATAAATTTTGTGTTTTCCAATAATATTTAGAAAAATATAAAAAAAAGAAAAAAATAAGTAAATGATATCGCAATTATAAAATAAATAAATAAATACAAAACTGAAGTACCAAATTTTAAAACAGAAGTGTGTAGACATTTACTAGGCACAAAGCATTTTATTAAAAACATTATTTCCTTACATATCAATATCTATTTCCATTTCCGTATCCATATAATATATATATCTAAATCTATATCTATATCCTAGCTTTATCCATATCTATATATATACCCGTACATGCACACATACATATCCATACATACATATAAACCATATATACATTTTTTTTTTGCACCACAACAGGCCAGGAGGCCTAATTACAGTGGTGAATTACATCACAGAGCACCCAGGCTTGAGAAAAATCACATTTTAATTTTTGTGTTCTCACCGGGAATCGAACCCGGAACCTTCCGTGCGTGAGTCAAGCGTCTTGACCACTACACCACGGAGGCCGCCGACTATATATCTGTAGCACTATACACATACATACATACATATGAACATTGATATACACACATATAAATATCCATATCAATATTACATATTTATATTTCTGATTTATATATATCTATATTTAAAAATATTCAATTTTATTAATATATAAACTCCTGGTCGAATAGCCAGTCTATTATTTTGCCCTTGTCACTTTTGGTAGTGCTATTTCTAAGATTGTTTGGTAACAAATTACACATAACTGGAACCACATATTTTAGAGTTATTTTCCCATATTTGTTGCTTATCTTTGGAATCACTAAACCTTCATTTTGTCTTAATCTTGTGTATTAAACATGTTCCAATAAATTTTTGAATTTATCACTTTTTTTTGTTCCAAAATGATACTGAGCCACAGAATTCCTCGAACCAGCAGCGCCTTAATAGATTTATATATTACACATTTGTTGCTCCTTATTTTGTAAATATCATTAGAGACTATTTTTTTAACGATGAAATACAGTTAACTCTGTATCATTTTTATGTTTGTGATTGTTAAATGACCCCATACTTTGATACCATATCTTAGTAAAGCCTCCACCAAGGGAAAATAAATAATTCTTAGTGTATTTTTAGACAGAATAAAAGATAACTTATAAAAGGTACTAACTAGAGTCCGCAATCGATCACAAAGTTTAGACCACGAAAGGTTAAACGTTAGAAAGTGCGACTACGATTGAATTCAGAAAACCAGCGAAACACGGTGGTTCGAGATGGTGCTTCATTACCAAAAGTCGCATCAAGTTGATCGGCACACTGTTGTTGATTTAATACACGTCGAAAGTCACAGAAAATCATCGCACGAAAATGTTCACAATTTAGTTCCATTTTTTTAACAAAATTAATTTTTTATGTATCTGTAAACAACACAAATATGACTAGTATGACAAAACGTTTTTGAGTACGTTTACCATTAAAAATGACAAAATTTACGATGACAATGTCAGATTTGACATATTCACACTGGTGTTGCCATATCTCAAAACTTAAGTAGCAACCCTCGTACTATTTCAAGCTAGTATTACTTTTTAATAGTTCAGCTCTTTTACTTCACAAAAGTCAACAGATGGAGGAGTTAAAAAAATGTGGATGTTCAAACTTGGGCAGAATGGTGAATGTTACACAGTGTGTAAAGTGGCCACTTAAACCAGCCAATGACAGGTCATAAGCCCTGTAAATGCCTAGACTTCCATATTCCCTTCTCAAAAATTTTTCCCTCTCTGTTGAAATAAATTTAAATACTTTTTAATAGTATTACTATTTTATTATTTGAGTTTCATTTGTGGTCAAACATTTTAATTATATGTATTTAATCATTTACCGAATTTTAATGTCTACCAGTTTTGACACTCACTTCACCAACGTGCAAATACTAAAATACACTTTCATTTCGTTTAAATAAAAATAATATTTCAGATTTGACCAATCATCTCAAACTCAAGTCGCAATTTTAGTAAGCATACGGAAGCTAAAATTTACATTCAAATAATAAAAAAAATACTTAAATTAACCAAGATGGAGATATTTCACATTAAAAAAGCTTTAAAAATATTGTTCCATTAATAAATAATCAAATATCTTCTAAATGTAGCCCAATTTCTTATTCAAAAATTAACCAATTGTGTGGCTTTCAACCTCTTAACTCCTTTCCTTCCTAATTTCTACCCCCACACAGTCTGCAACATATCGCTCAATATTACTTACCTTATTTCAGTGCATGTTCGGACATGGTGGTGTTTGCAAACCCTTTAACACTGCGTGTAATTTATGTATTATGACATAAAAAGACTACAACGACAGCAAAATGAATAAAAATTAAGCTAGAATATGACCTCCCTTATCTAACACCAACTATAGAACTGTTTTAAAATACTAAACAATTAATCTTACTGAACTTTTTCAACTAGAACCTTAAAAAATATTTATAAGTTACCCACTGATATTATTGTTGACAAAGAACTTAAACTTGTAAATAAATGTAATAAACATGGACATAATACAAGAATATCAGAATAATATCACATACAACATTCCAAAACCAGACAAGGACAATCAAGACTAATATCAATATTTAAATAAGGAACTAAAATTATACAATAAACTACCAGACAAAACTAACAAAAGACTCAGACAAACTTTTCAAAAGATGTAAAAAATAATCAAATCAACTGAGTATGAATGAAAAATTGGAAAAATATATTATCAATATATCAACTTATTAGTTAGCCTGAAACACTTTATAAATGATCCTTAAGGCAAAAATAATTTTATTTAATTTACTCTCATATAATTTTGAATTATTTATCCTTATCTCTGTTTTCTATAAACACATTGAATTCCTTAATGATACCAGTTTCGAAGATGTCGCGAAAGCGATGAAACTGGTCACTGGGTATTCCAAATTTGTGGATTAAAGTATCACTCGTCTTTTATTTCTATAATAAATTACAATAAACTTCCATCAAGAATTTTCACTTACAAACTTAAATGTTTTAGATAGCCCAATGCAGTCTAAAAAAATAATTAATTAGCTAAAATCTGTAACTTTTCCAAAAATATATCGTGTAAGAATCCATTTGATTTGATTAACAGAATTTGTATTCAAAATGAGAAATATTACCATACCTATGTATTTTATGTATGGGTGACAGCACTTCAAAGCTGGTTTTTGAAAAATTATTATTGCAACAAAAAATATTACATAATGTCATTGAAAAAGCACAAAGCTTTTTAACCATGAATATTCGTAAATACACTTTTTTAAATGAAACCCCTAGTCTATGTAACAAACAATAACACATCAGTGATCTGATTCCTGGAATTCGAAATTCAAACAGATGTTCCAAACGAATTCGTTCCAAATTTATTTGTTTATTTTTCATTTCCCGCCCTTTGAGGCATGACGAAATTTCCCCCGGATATGACCCTTTCGAGCAAATAATGGACTTTTGGATGCTAATGTTTACTGTAGATAAAAACAAACAATTTATTTTATCGATAGATATTTCTACGGAGATGGAAAACATTGTTGAGAAGATATTATCGCGGGGTAATTAGATACCATAGCCTACTGGCTGTACTACTAAATGACTATAGACTTGTTAATAAGCGACGTGATATAATAGTAATTTCGCACTGTGGTTGTTCATCGTATTCGCGATCACAATGTGAAAGTTATCGATCGGGATCGTAACATTTTTTAATGTTGTCACACTTCAACCTGACGCTTGGCAACACCTAATATTAAATGTCAAAATATTTACGTTTCGCGACGCATAATCCTGCTGCGCAGTCACATATTTGGATTATCATATTACAACAGAGATGAAAAACATTTAAGAGAAGGTAATATAGAGGTCCAGGCATCTACAGGGCTTATGACCTGTCAATGGCTGGTTTAAGTGGCCACTTTACACACTGTGTAACATTCACCATTCTGCCTCTATTTGAACATCTATATTCCTTCAATTCTTTCATCTGTTGATGTTTGTGAAGTTAAAGAGCTGAAACCTTAAACCAGCCATTGACAGGTCATAAGCCCTGTAGATGCCTGGACTCCTTTATTATCCTCTCTTAAATGTTCTTAATCTCTGTTGTAATATGTTAATATAAACAGCTCCCCAATGTGTTGAATCCAGTCCTTGTCTACAAAAATTTGGACAAACTCAAAATATTGTTCACATATTTGGATTTCACCGGTGTAAATATGCAAAATATTTCAAAACTGTAAGTAAAGTAAAATAATTAAGTTTTATATAGTTATATTTGTTTGTTCACGATTTATCATGCTTTTAATTTGCTTTGAATTAATTTGAGAAAGCAATTAAATGAAACAATGAGGAAGTTCAGTGTTTTTTTTCAAATTTTTTATTTGTTAATAGACTGTTAAACTAAGTAAAAAAATTTTTTATTTTTATTTTTATATATCGTATTATCGGTGCTACGGTTTTTTAAAGTTTTATATTTCTGAAATAACTCCGCGTGTGACGTCAGAGGTTCATTTCCGCTTATTCTCATTCAGTTCTTCCCATTGGTCCAGAAGCGACAAGCAGACCAGAAATCTTCCATAGCTCTCAGATCATAGGTTGATTCACATGAACCAGTGACGTCATTTAAAGTAGTGCGTTTTTATCAAAATATTTTTTATTATTTTTTCTGTACATTTTCAAGAAACTTTGCCGTACAATTTAATGCTCTAATTTTTACCCCGCGTAAGAAAACATTTTTTGTATCCAATTTCCCGTAGGCCTGAAGTTTCTCATTGTTAAAGAAAGTATGTACATAATATTGTGACGATATAGTGATGATAACACCAAACGCTACGTTTTATTTTTATTGATTTTACTGGACAGTTTATTTTATTATCTAACATTCGTGTTTTTTCATTTTTCTCGAGTGCCGTATTGCATTTAACCGGCGCGGCGGTTGACAGGCCAAATGTCAAGAAAAGCAGTCCCCATGTTTGTAATTTAATGTTCACTTTTTGTATAAGATACTTCCTTACTATTTTACAAATGCAATATATATTGTGTTATTTTTTTAGTAAACGCCGATTTTTTGAGTTTGTCAAAATGTTTGTAGACAAAATACTGTATTTCACCCTCTTGGGAGTGGCCATTTAAAGTGGCCACTTAAACCAGCCAACGACAGGTCATGAGCCCTGTAAATGCCGAGACTTCCATATTTCCTTCTCTAAAATGATCTCCATCTCTGTTGTAAATTGTTAGTCTTTATTTAATTTATGTCATTTTAATTTCCTGTTTCCCATCGTAGGTTTCATACATTATTTTTCCTTTTTTGGGACAAAGCCTTTGATTTTAAAAAAAAAGACACGATGATGTCGCCATTTTACAAATCAAATAACTGGTATGAATTGTCGATGTCAATTGCTTGTATAATTTATTATGTAGTCAGTAACCTCACTTCCCCTTTCAAATACCATAACTTTTAACGTACTTTGGTTCATCACCAATTCGCTCTCCAGGCATACATCATCATACGAGACTATTTGTTGCAAATCCTCCTTGTCGTCTGATAAAAATACTGCATCGTCAGCGTACAACAAACAGCTTACTTCAGAATAATTCATTTTCGCTCCAATACCCACCCATTTTAACTCTTTTATCCAGTTGTCCATATCGCTGTTGTAAAAAAATACTCATTCAAAATTTACTCATAAATATTGAAAAATAATGTCGCTACCCGCCACAATGTAAAAAAAATCACGCTGGATTATTTGTCAAGGTGTTTCCTGTTACGAAATTTGAAAAGTTGCCAAAAATTTCACGCAAACATTAAATTGGTATCCGTTATTTATGATGAAGAAAAAGACGCATCGAAAAGTTTCTTCATTTTAAAATTAAGAATTATCGGTACACCGAAATGGACGGTGCCTACAATCATATTCAATAATTAATTTTCGCTGACACGTTAACGATCGTCACTTAATGAGGGTATTTAGTGGAAGTTGTTAAAAAAATTAAAGACTAATGACAAAAGGGTTATTCTCCAAAAAACAATTCAGACAGTTTAAAAAAATAAATTAACCTGTTATTGTTAACAAAATACTAAAGAGAAAATGAAGTATTATTTATGTTTAGAGCATTAACTTTGTGGTCAAACAATATAACTAATTTTATTTTATTAACATAAACGGCAAATCTGCCTTTTACAAACATTTATAATACTACATATTTGGCTTAATATATATATTTTTTAAAAACATAAATTTCCTTATACCCAAGATTTATTTAAAAAAAATTAACCTAAAAATTATACAGCATACTCAGTAGAAAGTTTAAATAATAAAATTTTTTACAGTAATACAGTAATGTTAGTAAATATGAGTAAACAAACGAAACAAACCATCACGCCGTTTACCCGTAGGGATAGGCAGAGAGGATAGAACGCCATCACTCTATCTTGGCATGCAGACATCGTTTCTTTTACATTCATACATCTTTTGATGCACGCACGCCGATTATTCCTATTTTTGACATGTTCATCTTCGAGAATTTGGTGGACTCGATCGTGCCATGTCTTTCTCAATCTTTTTCGTTTTCTGCTTCCATCGAAATTCGCATCGAAGATCCTTTTAGCCGTTCTTTCGCTGTCCATTCGCTCTCCATGTCCAAACCGACGCGGCACCCCTTTCATGATTCTGTCCACAACGCTTCACGGATCTCGACATTTGTGCACCTATCATACATCGTTTTACCACACATTCGCCTGAGGGATCGCATTTCGACAGCATTCACCTACTTTCATCATTGTTTTTCCAATTCCATAATTCGCTCCCATAAATTTGAGTATATAACCATTTACCGACATTTTTAGTCTACCGGTTTCGAGACGTACCCGTCTTTTCGTCAGGACACTTACTACACTAACATGCAAATACTATAATACACCTCCACCTTCACCATCACCGAAGTATATATATATTTCCATCAACAATATTTTGAGTTTGTCCAAATTTTTGTAGACAAGGACTGGATTGAACTCCCTGGCGAGCTGTTTATATTAACATATTACAACAGAGATGAAGAACATTTAAGAGAAGGTAATATAGAAGTCCAGGCATCTACAGGGCTTATGACCTGTCAATGGCTGGTTTAAGTGGCCACTTTACACACTGTGTAACATTCACCATTCTGCCTCTATTTGAACATCTATATTCCTTCAATTCTTTCATCTGTTGATGTTTGTGAAGTTAAAGAGCTGAAACCTTAAACCAGCCGTGCCACTCAGAGTAACACTTGCAGATTTGGCGTCTTGACTGACGACTCTACATTTTGTTTTATGTGTTTGTTTTCAGATTATATTTAGATTGGAAAAGATTTTGCAATCTTTGTAAGGCCTTATTCAACCCAGAATCCGTATTTGCAAGCAATGTTATAGTATTCAAACATCAGCGGCGCAATCACAAATGATAATCGACGTGCTTAAAAACATTCTAAGCATTTGAGCGATCACAATGAACAAAAGCGAACATGCGTGAGTTATTTTTATTTTTATTTTATTTTATTTTATTTGGGAAATCAACAGTTCTACATACATATTTTTAGTAAACAAACAGATATCGTGTATAAACTCAGAACTAATAACAGATTTCCACATAGTATACAAAGTTAGTAAAGAAAATATATTACATATCAAATAAATACATACAATTTATACATATAAAAATGTTATTTTCATGTACTCAATAATCAAAGATTTTTTAATATTTATTTTAAGAACATTAAGTTACTGTAAATTGGGCGGGATAAGGACAAAAATGCTTGAAGAGAGGATAAGGAGGGGAGGGGAGATGTACATATTTATTATTATAATGTCTACTAAGTTACATAATACATTTTTAGTGAAAATTTTAAATCTGAGTGATGTTTGTGTAATCTATATTTTTAAATTTTGTATTGTACATTGAAAAAGTCCTACGGAAAAAAGCATTTTTAACATACGATGTTTTACTTATTGGTACATGAAACAGGTGGTACCGTCTACAAGTCCTGGCTGGCACATGTATTGTTATTAAACCAAGCAGCTCTGTACAGTCAACCATTCCTGTCATAATTTTGTAAAGCAGTAGTTGGTCCGCACACACTCTGCGGTATTGTAGAGAAATGATTCCATGGAAGGTGGAGGCAGTGAGAGTAGATACATAAGAAATACCGGTTTTGTATTTAAGGTACTTTATAAATTTGGGGTAATTTAAGGTAATTTAAGCTAATTTAAGGTAATTTATCGTGGTCACAAGTCAACACTCGTATCAGTTTGTTTTCCTCGTAAATAAATACAGTTCATTTGTGAAAAATCGGCGTCGATTATAAAAATATTGCATTTGCAAAATAGTAACTAGTATCTTATACTAAAAGTGAAAATTAAATTATAAACAATTACTATGGCGACTGCTTTTCTTCACATTTGCCTTGTCGACCGCCGGCTAAATGCAATGAATACATGATAAATGGTAAATAAATTAATTAAAATAGCAGTTTTTGAATATTTTCCATATTTACACCGGCAAAATTCAAGTGTGTGATTGAGCAGCAGGATTATACGTCGCGAAACGTAAATATTTTGACATTTAATATTAAGTGTTCACGGATGTTACATTGTGATTGCGAATACGATAAACAACCATGGTGAGAAATTGTTATCACGTCGCTTATTAGCACTCGATAGTTATTTGTGATTGAGCTATTGGTGCTTTATCACAGATATTTATCACGTCGATTAAAAAGTCTTTAACCAATACTTAATCCATAAGATTTTTTATTTCGTCGGTGTACTTCTTTCTTCTTTCTCTTCAGCCTTGGATGGTGTCCTCTTCCAAACTTCTCCATTCCTTCCTATCACCTGCTTTCATCGACCCATCTTCTCTGTGGCCTCGGTATTGAGGAAGTTCAATTCAGAAGAAGCGCACATTTTTTCAACTTATAAAAATCGTATTATCAGCGATTTTTAAAAATAGATCTCTCAGGCGAATGTGTGGTAAAACTATGTACGATAGATGCACAAATGTTGAGATCCGTACATTTTTTTTTTTATTATTTTTTTTTATTTTTTTTTTATTTTGGAAAGCCAACAGATTACAATGTTTATTAATTACAGTGTAGGTTAAATTATATATTAAGATCCAATTACAGGCCTTCTCGTAAGCTAAAAGATAAATATTACCAATAAGAAGTTAAGAATAGATATTAAATTTAGATATGTATGTACATTTTACAGTGCGGATAACATAATAATAAGTATACATACATATGCAGCGAGTATAACATTTGCGATAATTATTGAGCCTTATAAGAAGAACAACTTAATTGAAGAAAATAATAATTATAAAAATAAAAAAAACCTCAAAAACTAAAATAAAATAAAGTGTTTATAATAATTAACCAAATATCAAACTCACATACACATGTACATGTACATATCCATACACAATGTAACTGCACGGGTAGGTATTTCGGTTAAATAAGATATTATATAAGAGAATATTAAAAAACATATTTAAAAAAAATAAAAAATAAAAAATAAAAAATAAAAAATTAGTGAAACATAAATTGATTTTCAATTACTTTTCTAAAATTGTTGCATGTTATATTATTAATATCAATATGGTTAAATTTATTGTTATACAGATTGCAAGTTCTACATATATAAGAATTTTGGCAAGCATTAGTTTTATATTTAAATATATGAAATTGGTTTTTGTTTCTGGTCTGCGCTACAGGGATCCTAAATCCAATTAGGGATAGGAGCTGTGGACAGTCAACCTGATTATTCATAATTTTGTACAGATATACAAGGTCAGCTACGTTTCTACGGGTTTTCAGTGGTTTTAGGTTAAGATGAGTGAGAAATTCATTGGTTTCATTTTCTGAAACCCTTAATTTAAATCTGCAGTATGATATAAATATATATACATTATGTAAGGCTGAGACAAGCGTTATCGACAAAATCAAGAAAGGAGCTCTGCGCTGGTTTGGACATGTAGAACGAATGGACAGCGAGAGAACGGCTAAGAATATTTACAGTGCGAATGTTGATGGATGCAGAAATAGAGGAAGACCGAGAAAGACTTGGCATGACCAAATCCAACAAAAACTTAAAGATGGACATGTCAAAAGTCGGAATAATCGACGCGCGTGCATGAAAAGATGTATGAATGTAGAGGAAGCGAGATCTGTATGCAAATATAGAGTGTTGTGGCGTTCTATCCTCTCTGCCTACCCTTACGGGGAAACGGCGTGATGGTTTGTTTGTTTGTTTGTTTATTTTTCTAAATGAACTCCGCGTGAGACGTCAGAGGTTCTCTTCTGCTTATTCTCGATCAGCTCTGCCCATTGGTCCATTGACGGCAATCAAACTGAAAATCTTCCATAAATCTCTTATCATTTATTTATTTATTTATTCATATTTTTCGCTTACAAACTATAATTAATAATAAAAATAATGTGACCTCACTGGGGTTTCCCGTGCCGAGGACACTTAACAATTTAGTTTTTTCAATTACATTTGAGAATAAACAAAGAGGACTCACTTAAAAAACAAACATAATTAACAAATATTCAGTTTTAAAAACAAGGTATTTATGTACAACTATATTATTTATATTACAAAACACACAATGAAAACAACAAAAACCTAACATAAGCCATACAGTTGTGGAGCAGTTGATTCAGCATTGGTATGGGCGAATGAGACAATCCATTTTACTTCTACCTAGCTCCACTATCCATTTTTTTATAGCCTTTTTAAACATTTTCTCATTACTAATTGCTTTAACAGACAGTGGAAGTAGGTTATAGATTTTAATTGAATAACACTCAAAATCCCTTTGTCCGAAAGTGGTATTAGTTTGTATTTGTTTAAGTTGTTTATGTGTTGAGGATCTAGTGATTATATTATTTGTATGTGATGTATTGTGGGGGTTATGTCTTTCATTTGAGTAAGAGTAGTTTTTGAATCTATAAGTGAGTATTGTTTTAGCCTATAATTGTTTTGGTGTCATAAGTTGTGATTTATGGAATATTTCTTCAGTAGATGTCTGTATCGGGACTCTGAGTATTACATTAGTTGATTCATATGAACCATTGACGTCGTTCAAAGAAGTTTTTATTAATTTTTTCGTACATGTTCAGGAAACTTTGCCGTAGGTACAATAAAACGATCCAATTTTTACCGCGCGCAAGTTAACATTTATTATATCCAATTTCATGTAGGACTGAAATTTCCATTGTGATTGAGCTGCTGATCATTTCAATTACTAAGCCTCTATTACAAATACATTATTTGAGATATTTAGTTCCTTATTTTTGTTAGTATTATAAATTTTATCTATCAGTAGATTTATTCAGATTAACTATATTTTTATGAACTCGTTCAGAGTTCGCCTGTTCAAATATTCCCGTCTCAAAACATTCGCGTTCCATACATTGTGAGTGTAAACTGAGCGAGTAAAATTAATGCTGGTGGCCAATCCTTTTGGTAAGAAGCCAAATCTTGGTTCGGAGAACACTCGCATTTGCATGCGGCCAATTTCTATATTAACTTTGGAAGAATTCGAATTACAACCCACTAATTAAGTTTCTTAATAAACGCGTATTTTGAGAAAATGTAGCATCGATGTGAATCGGCCATTTGTAATAAAGTGTGAATCATTTGCAATGAATTTATTGCTAGAAACTCGCTAAAAAAATATTTGGCAGTTCATTTGAAATAAATTCCCGAATTATTCAATTTTTACATTTAATTTGTGGCGCCTCCGTCATAAACAATCCTCAAGGACCTACCGAGGAGCGAAACCACGCAAGCGAACGCAGCTCGATAAGTTACCAGCCTGCA